>NC_042618.1:232420049-232547549 GCF_901001135.1 Rhinatrema bivittatum
GCTTACAAAATATACAAAAAAAAAATAAATCACTATTTCCTAACTGTGCTATAATGTTGGGATCTTGAAGGGTTGGTCTGACCTTGATGTTGGGACGGAGGGGGGGGAGGGGGCCTGCGGCTGGAGGGATTTGGCCTTCATGGGATTGATGGGATGAAATCCTCCGTGCTTTCCGACCCTTTCACTTTGGCAGAGTAGCAAAGGGAATTTTGATATACGCTGCTGGCATGCTGCACTTTTTAGGATGAATTTTAAAAGGCAGACGACGGGCATTAATTAGGGATGCTAGAATAAGCTGGGCTTGCATGTGCCGAGCGGATTTTAAAAAGCCACCTAGATATGTACATCTCCAAAGTTTTCGAAAAGGGGTGAGGTATGTTCTGGGTGGGGCATGGGCATTTAGGGACGTGCACCAGAGATAGGCACCTAAACACTTATGCGCCTGGGCGTGTGCCCAGAGCCCCTGCCGCATAAGTTTACTTCTGCTACAGAACATGTGTAAGTTAAGAAATAAAGAAAATTAGACAGATCTGCGGGGTTTTAAGGGTTGGGGCTAACTGGGAGGCATGAAGGCTACTAAACTAGGGGGGGGGGGGCGTAGAGAACCTCTCTCTTAACTGGGCAAAATGGGGATGAACTGATAAAAACAGGAATGGCATCAGCGCGCCCCCTTTTTAAAATCTCCCGACTTACCCAGTAGAAGCGAGATTTGTGAACCCATGCACGCGTCTGCTTAACATTCAGCGCACATGCGCGCGCGACCAGGCTGTTTAATAACATGCGCGCATATACGTTCGCAAGTTCTAAAATAGCCGCGTCCCTGGGCGAGGGCCGACGTACGTGTGCAAATGTGCGCCGGTTTGAACGTTACCGTCCCTGTGTTTGCCTGCATCCTTTCTGGTGTACCTGCTTAAAGTGGCTTCGTTTTAGCGAGTACGCCAACAAAAATTTAGCGCATCTCGGATTTAGACGTTTTTAGCACGTGCGTGAAAATGTTACTGACCCGCGTGCTAAAATGTTGTTTAGCTTGCATTTCAATGCTTAGGCCCCTTTAGAACAAATAATGGGAAAACACATTTCAAAGTGACACATTCAATTTAGCAGCTGCCACGGTACATGTTGGGCTAGGGGGGAAGTGAATGTGCAGAGAAGGTTCCTTTTTTGCTCACTTGGAGGATTGATCGTTTCTACAGTATAGCAAGCCTGCATTCCTGTCACCCGACTCGACAGATCTGAGCTCTTGCTGAAAGACATGCTGTGAAGCTTCAGCCCTCCTTTCTCACTCTCTTCCACGTTTGCTTTTGTACTGAATTACAGGACTTTATTACTGTTATCAATAATTATTATTTGCTCTTTGGGCATGTTCACTGCAGATCGGAGATCTGTTGGTGTTTTGTTCTGTAGTGATGAAGCTTTGGAGATATTATCATGAAATCCAGACTGGGTTTTCAGACAGACAACTGCAAGATACAAAATGTATTGAATTAAAATGAGGCATAAGAAATGTAAGGCATGCCATGTACTAGGTGAGAGGAGGAGGCAGTGAGTCAGGAAAGAATTGTAGATTTTAAAGGTGTCCACAAGCCCGACAGTGTATGGGAAGAGTGTGTCCAACACCCAGTCTAATCTATCATCTGCCTCGGAAACAAATATGTCATATCAGTGGGGAAAACTTGGTTCAATCAATCCACTTCAATGTTTTGCTAAGCCATTGAAAATGTATTTTTTTTCAGAATATTTTTTGATATGCAATCATAACACACTAATGCCAAGCCCATTCAAAATGAATACGACAGTAGTACAGTTAGCCTCGACAGCGGCTGACACTTCGCATACGTGTGTACTGCTTCAGGGGACATTGAAATGAAGACTTATCTACTCTGTCTCACAATCTGTGTGAAAACGAAGGTCTGGCCAGAAACATCAGCTGATGCTGGGGCTAATTGTTCTGTCGTGTATTCATTTTGAATGGACTTGGCATTAGTGTGTTATGATTGCATCACAAAAAATATTCTCAAAAAAATACATTTTCAATGGCTTAGCAAAACATTGAAGTGGATTGATTGAAGCAAGGTTTTCCCCACTGATATGACTGACTTGTTTCTGAAGCGGATGATAGATTAGACAGGGTGTTGGACACACTCTTCCATACGCTGTTGGGCTTGCTGACACCTTTTTATCAACCATTCTTTCCTGACTCGGGTGCCTCTTAACTCTTTGACCCCTGTCTTTCTTGCTGTATCTTAGATTGAAATGAGATAGGGCCCCTCTTGTTTTGCAGTGAGGCCTATATCATGTGCCTAGAATTAAGGCAGCTATCTCTGCACCTAAATATAATTAGTTAACTGGCTAGCACTGAAAATTGGCGCTAGCCAGCTAACTTTCTTTCCTTGACTTAGGCTACTCTTGAGACCACCTGGGATTTGAGCTGCTTAAATGTAGCTGTTCAGAGCCAATACGTTTTCAAAGAGGCCATTCTAGCCGCCTAGCTTGGTTGTGAACCCCCTCCCTGCTCAAATACAACATTCCTGGTATGTCACACCCCCCCCTGGCACGTTCACCTGGCTCTCCCTAGCATTCATTGCTGTTTCCTCTTCTTCTCCGACAGATCCTGATATTTTAAATGGCGTTTTCATGTCCGAGGCCTTGAATCCCATTTTTGTGGAGAACTTCAGAAGGGACCCGACTCTGACTTGGCAGTATTTTGGCAGTTCTACAGGTTTTTTCAGACTCTACCCAGGTAAGAGAACCTTGCAATGTCAACATTCTCTTGCCTACATGCAATACATTGCATGAAAGCACAGCAAAGATACTGAATTTATTTATTTATTTAAGGGGCAATTTTCTGAAGGATTTACACAATAAATCCTGTCTTGTGCTTGTAGGTAGCCTTCTGAATGTCAGGCAGGAGTTTGTGCGAGACAATTTTTGCATGTGCTTTTCCCCGCACTCATGGTGGACATTCTGGGAGTGGCATTGGGGCAGGAAAAGCATTTATATACATACTTTCGCTTTTCTGTATACAGGGACAGTAACTTTGAAACAGCCATGTAGGCATACATGTACGCGCATATGCCAGCTCGAGCCAATGGATGCTGCCATTTTAGAACATATTTGCATATGATATAAAATCAGCTGTATGCATGTACATTTGCGTGCAATTTTTATATGGACACACGCATGTGTGCGCAAATGCCGGCTTTACTGCGTAAGTGGGGGGATTTTATTAGATACATGCATTGACACAATTACCAGGTTTTTGTTTGTTTTTTGTTTTTTTTACCATACTGGGTCAGACCAAGGGTCCATTGAGCCCAGCATCCTGTTTCCAACAGTGGCCAATCCAGGCCACAAGAACCTGGCAAGTACCCAAAAACTAAGTCTATTCCATGTAACCATTGCTAGTAATAGCAGTGGCTATTTTCTAAGTCAACTTAATAGCAAGTAATGGATTTCTCCTCCAAGAACTTATCCAATCCTTTTTAAACACAGCTACACTAACTGCACTAACCACATCCTCTGGCAACAAATTCCAGAGTTTAATTGTGCGTTGAGTGAAAAAGAACTTTCTCAGATTCGTTTTATGTGTGCCCCCCATGTTGAAATGTTTGATATTTATTTTATGTACTGTAAATCGTAATGAACATTTTTGTTAGTTGTGATGTATAAATTGGAGCAGGTGTAACTTTTTGTGCATATGTACTTACACATATGCTTTCGGTTTTCAAAGTATGAATGCAAATTCTGTCCCCACCCCTACTCCACTCCCAGGATTCCTTTTTGCTTTTGTGCATAATTTTATGCATACAAAGCTGCCCTCCACTGCTAGTCAATTTTCAAAAGCCATTTAAATGCATAAAACTGGGGTTTATGCTTATAAATCTTTCTGAAAATTGCCCCCATATGGGCATTTTTCAAATAGGCCAGCTAGGTGGAAAGTCTACGGGCACTTTGTACTTAATTTTTAAATGCAGAATTTAGCAAATTTTGTCACGGGTGCAAAGTAACCATAGATTTTTGCTCCAGATTTTCGTGGGAGTAAAATTTCTATAGAAGAGAACGGGCATCAGTTTGAAGTTACAATCCATGTGCATTATTTGCTGATCTCGACCAAAACATGGCTTCAGGAATGTTTTTCCTCAATCTGGCTACAGATGTGAACACTGGGGAACCCCGAGTGTATTTCTAGCTGAAGTGATGGAAAGCAATTTTCAGACTGCTAATTTCCCTGGTTAAATGACTTTAAAAACTGGCCTCGTAAATTACATATGCACTGAAAGAGAACATGCTGAAATGCACCAGAGTGGCTCTTTCGGCAAATACAAAAAACACGAGTAAAAAGATGCAGTCTCTACTGAAGATGTTCAATAGGAGGATTTAGAAGAAATCAAAAGTTAATTGCTGACGTAGAAGGCAGGACTTTATATATATATATATATATATATATATATATATATATATATATATATATATATATATATATATATATATATATTACTTGAAAGTTGGAGGACCTCTGGATGTCTGTTATGCCTAAAATATATTTATTCTGAGAAGCTTTTAGTGTATTAAGTAGATGATTCAGTTTTGCATTTTATTGTATATGCCAGTAGTTCTCAACCTTTTTTTGGCTGGGAGACACCTGACAGATGGTTCTCACATGCGTGACACTGAACATGTGTCCATCACGGGGCTAAATGTAAACATGCACTTTGCATCCACAGGAATCCCCTCAACCCCCAGCAATGAGTGCAGAGCAGATCTAGGGAATTACCCTGTACAACTCTCCATACAAAAAAGATATTCTGGTTCTGATGACATCTTAGTAAAAGCAAAACAAACTCCCTTTACTACCAGGCACAATAGCCTTCCTTATGAAAAGACAGTAATTTACCACTAATGCATATCCTATTGAGAAAACACAGCAAATAAGATTGATACAAATGCCTACATGCTAGTAAAATACCTCACCTCAGTCACACACCCAGAACTGACCTTCACCAAGTACAGAAAGACCACAAATTATAAATATGGAGACACAAACTGGAATGGAAAACCAAAAAAGCCACTCTGCATGCAGTGCAAACCTGGAGAAATGGAAAGAGAAATATAGCACCTAACAGACTCTCAGGATTTGCAATAATGCACACAAACTAACCTGCATAAAGTTACACTTGTATTATGGAACACAATCAAACAGTAACAACCCTATCTAAGAAATACAACTATTAAACCAAGCCCTATAACTAATACATTTCCTATCAGAATAAGCCAAGCTGCTATAGAGCCCCACACAGAAATAATTGTAAAGCTATACTAAAAATGTTACAAAACAGCTGCTGAACAGAATAATATCCAGCAATTAAAAACTCATAAAAATTGTTAAAACATGTCAAAATATCAAGAAAATATTTCAAAACAGCAGACTGCATAATACCCAATAATTAAAATGGCAGTCAGTCAAGAAAAATAAAATTAAAAAGCCACCTTTACTTACCCTCTCCAGCAACTCTCCTACTCCTTCCAGGCCAATAGCACTCACCAGAAGCAGCAAGGGCTAATGAAGCTCTGTCTTCACAGTCCTCTTCCTTAGCACCCATAACCAGACACAGACACACACACACACACACCTCCAATTAGACCCCATGACCAGTCTCGGTCTCTCACACCAGTCCACCTCCCTGACCAGTCTCTTTCTCTCACACAGAAACACATCACCTCCCTGACCAGTCTCTCTCTCAATCTCACACATGCTCTCTTATATACAAGCTCTCAATCACACACACATGCTCTCGCACCCGTTCACACCCACAGACACAAGCTCTCACCCAGGCATTCATTCATACCCACATACACAAGCTCTCACCAAAACCTCTTCTTCCTTCACTGCAGGGATGGGCTTCAGTTCCTCTGCGGCTTTACTCCAGTGGACCTTCTTTTTTTCACCACCATAGGGATGGGCTCCCATGGTGGCCTCGGGTTGGGTTTCCTCTTCACCACCACGGGGATGATCTCCCGTGGCAGCCTTGCTTCGTTGGGGTTGGGTTTTCCTCTTCGCCGCCACGGGGATGAGCTGCCCGTGGCAGCTTTGCTTTATCTGAGTTCAGCACTGCCATTCCTCCCACCCTACGGCTATGCAATACTTGCCTCACTGGCCAATCAAAGGCTTCCTCTCTTCTTCCTACTGCCACTGGCAGGTAGAAGGGAAGAGGCTTCCAATTGGCCTGCGGGGGCTGGAAAAAGGGAGAAGGAAAGTACAACGGGGCAGTGGGACACTGGGAGACACGACACACCGGTTGAGAATCGCTGGTATATGCTATTTGTATTTTTAGTTCTTTGATATGTGTTGTCTGTTTGCACTGTATTGTTTTATTACTATGATGTGTGGTGTTTGCATGTTTTATATTTATGTTGTTCTGAGAATTAGTCAGAATATAAATTGCTATAATAAATCATTAAAATCAGTAGGACTCATCCCAAACTAATATTCCAGTTCTAAAAAGAAAACCCACAATTTTTCTATCCACAGACATATTTTTTTTTCTCTATTAAGGTTTTGCTTTGCTAGCTTTATATATTTTAAGATAGTCTCACTTGTTTGTCTCATCATAAGAAATCTTGAAGCTCAGCAAAGCAGGTCAAACACTCCCCATTTAAGAAAGTAATTTTATGTGACACCTGCCTAATTTGCATGTAACAAGGATGTGTCAGCATAAGGGTTATAAACTGGTGGTGTGCTAATCTGTAGTGGATTTAGATTTTGGACTTAATTAATCATCTTTCCAAATACAAGCACAAGGCAAATTACAATCAAGTACTGTTGACAGATCCCTGCTCAAGAGGGTTTACAATCCTAAGGGTCTTCTTTATTAAGCTTTTTCTCATAGAGACAAAATGGAGGAAAAGCCTTAGTAAAGGAAGTCCTAAGTTTGTACTCGAGGCAATGGGGATGGTGAATGACTTGCCCAGGGTCACAAAGAGCATTACTTGAAGAAGCTGCATTTGAACCTTGGCTTCACTGGTTCTCAGCTTGCTGCTCTAACTTCACAGCAGTCTTTATAGCATGCACAACATGAGGTAGGAGAGATGATGATCCATTCTTAGAATGGATTATATAGGATTTCAAAGCATTATTGGCTGAAATTTTTAAAGAACGTTCATTTGGCCTCCTAGTTTAAATATGAGACACAAAAAGATAGATCTATTCTCTACTGAAAGCGTGTTTGGCAGGGGAGGGAAATGTTAATTTCCCTTATTAATAATTTCCTTATTTATTTATATTGTAATTAGTTAATTTTCCTCGACTGTTACCTGTAAGGGCCCTGCCCAAAAGTTATTTGTTTTGATGTAAACCGATGCGATGTGTGAACGGCTATCGGTATAGAAGAGACTTTAAATAAATAAATAAATAAATAAATAAAATAAATTTAGGGATGTTAAGAGAGGAAAAGGTAGCAGACAGTTATTCCTAAAGTGGGAGAGATACTTGAATTCCATCTTCACAGATAATTCTGTCTCTTCAGGTATAAAATGGATGCCAGATGACAATGGAGTTATCTCTTTTGATTGCAGGAATCGAGGCTGGTGAGTGTCCTAGATATATTCTGTTTCTTCTAACCCCCATTGTTCCAGCTTCCTGTCCTTGACTATTTATTTATTTATTTATTTTGTATTAGTGGTGGCGTGGGTTAATCAAAATAAATGCTTAAATACCTGCAGCTTGAAGAAAGATCTTTATTTAGATAAAGTATTCACAGTGTAGTAAAAATAGCTTCATAGGAAAACCTTTTGAAAGCACTAAAATATGTGCTTTTCTTCCAAACCATTAGCATCGGAAGCTTGTGTATTTAGTATCTGCAGTGCCACTCGACAGCTGCCAACTAAAACAGAGATTAGAAGCCCTGAGTATCTACAGTTCATGCAATTTCATGTTGGCGTAGAGTGTTTGCTGCTATTCAATTTGTCTTACCACGTGATGGGCTATATGGGATGAGTTATATTAGCTGAAGAATGGTTGGGTCCTCTGACACACCATCTTGTTACTTTGAATATGTTCCTCAGATTGACTGTGGAGACATAGGTTTGGGTTTAAGATGGCTGTGACAAGGTCTTCGTAATTTGGACCAGTCTGAGTGTGTTAAAGTTTTATCTACTTTGGGGATCTATATCATGTTCTCAGGGGTCTTTGGTGACAAAAACAAAAAATCCATAGTAGACTGTATCTTACTGCTTTCAGCTTTAATGTGGCATCCCAAACTGCTCAATTTTAGCTGGCTCGTCTTCTCTATCTGAAGTCACCATCTGAGCTAGCCATCCTTTTGGCAAGGCCTCCTTCCCTCCTCTATGGGCCTACCTGTTTTCTAGGCCTTAAAGGGTGCATGCAACTGGCTTGGGTAGGAAACTTTCAATTTAACTGGCCTTCCTTCTGGTCTGCTTACCTGTTACTCTTTCCCCCCTCCCCCCAATGGGGCATGTATACTCCCTCACACCTGCTTAAAATTAGCAGGAAAATGTAGCACAAGTTCTTACAGCTGCCCAGTAGATTCCCACTTTTATTACAGCTTATAATTATCCAACATTTCTGTTCCTCTTTCTACAGCCTGATTGTGTATTATCATGAAGTCACTTGCTCCTTTTTAAAAGAGGAACTGAAATCGGCTCAGTGTGCTGCAGCAGTAAAAAAAAAAAAAAAAAAAAAGCAAATAGAATGTTAGGAATTATTAGGAAAGGAATAGTGAATAAAATGGAGAATGTCATAATTCTCCATTTTATTCACTCCTCCTTATTTACATTGTACACTTGTATATAATTATCCTTCTCTATCTCTTTTATTTCTTATAATCCCAGTTCATGAACCCTTGTTAATTGTAACTGCTTCTCTTCTCCACGTTTATTTATGTTTTCGGTTCTAATTTTGCACCCCTGTTTTCTGTAAACCGACATGATGAGAACGAGTTCTTGAATGCCGGTATAAAAAAACCTTAAATAAATAAATAAATAAAAATAATGTCTCTGTATTGCTCCATGGTGAGACTGCACCTTGAATACTGTGTACAATTCTGGACGCCGCATTTCAAAAAAGATATAGTTGCACTGGAAAAGGTTCAGAGAAGGGCGACCAAAATGATAAAAGGGATGGAACAGCTCCCCTATGAGGAAAGGCTGAAGAGGTTTGGGCTGTTCAGCTTGGAGAAGAGACGGCCGAGGGGGGATATGATAGAAGGTGAAGGCAGTTAGCGTAGCTGGGTTTGAAAAAGACTTGGATAAGTTCCTGGAGGAGAAATCCATAAACTGCTATTAATCAAACTGACTTAGGGAATAACCACTGCTTTTTACTAGGATTAGTAGCTTGGGATTTATTTAGGTATTTGCCTGGATTGGAAACAGGACGCTGGATATGATGGACCCTTGGTCTGACCCAGTATGGCAACTTCTTATGTTCTTAATTTCTAGTAAAGAGCCATTAAAGGGGGTAATTTTGAATCTCTAAAGGAGGTGGGGGGGGGACGACTGCAAACTCATTTTCAAAGGGAAACACCTCAGAAAATGTAACAGCCATAGAAACAGGACCCAAACCTCTGCACAGATTTTACCTCTGCCCCTTTTGGCTGTGGGTAAAAGTAACAGTGTTGTGAAAAAATGTGATGGGTACTTTTACCAGCATGGGGGAAAAGGTTTGAAAATTGCTCGTAGAGAGGCAGACCTCTATACAAGAACCTACATTCCATCACATCCTCTGTTGTTGTTTTGGTTTTTTTTATTATTAAAACAGTCTGTTAGTGTTTTGGTAAAGAATTAAAAACTTTATTGGCCAAATACTTTGAATAAAAGGAACATTGGTGAGTCCTGGTGCTCCTGCTTCAGCTGAAGGATTGGATGTAAATTCTTAGATATTTAATCCCCTCTGTGCAACCAGGGCTGATTCTAAGAGTGTGGGGGGGGGGCCCGGGACGAATCAGCCAGTGTGGGGCCCCCTTTAACATGTGACACTTGTGCCGCTCTCTCTTTCCCTGGCCCCTGCTGCCAAGTACATTTGTACCTTTCTCCCATCTCCCTCCCTCTCCCATCTTGCCTTTCATGTCAAATCCACATTTCAGCACGCTGCTTTTCTCCTTCTCCTTCTCCTTCCCTTCCTCCTCCCCCCACTGGTGCTTCTTTCTCCTCCTCTTTCTCCCCAATCAGTACACACACTGGTTTCTTCCATGCCCCACTATTGCTTATGCCTCCCTGGCTCTCTTGCTGGCTCTCTCGCTGGCTGTCTTTCCTTCCTTCCTTCCTTTCCCCCCTCCCCCCTCACACAATTCTGGTGCCTTTGTGACCTCCCCGGCATATGATCCTTCTCCTGACCACCTGCAAGCATTAGATGAGGAGAGCAGCCAGCCTTTCTTACATGCTGCTGCCTCCGCTGCCACCTTTCTTCTGGCATCGTGGTCTGAATGCATAGGACCCCACACATTCAGATTTCAGGTGACATCCTGCAGAGGAGGCAATTGCAAGTAAGAATGTGGCCGCTATGCTTCCTGCCAACAACAGGGGGTGGGTGGGAGTTTTCAGCAAGAGTGGGGAGGATCACACACCATGGCTGAACTCTGTAGCTGCAGGGTATGAATTTTGTGGTCTGGGAGTGGTGCCATCATGGGCCGGGGAGATGAGGCCCCCAGCAGGGTCCTCAGTACATCCTCCTCAAGGACAACGCTGTATGTAACATTGGATCATCTTGCCACCCAGCATTACGCAGAACTTCTGAGTGGCAGGTCAGAAAGGATATTGCAACAAAGCTGCCAGAATGCTTCTCCATCGGACATTCATGTTGTATTGGATTGTTCCCCCTTTGTAAAGGTACATCCAAGCAGCTACCTCCCCAAAGGACATTGTGATGCTGGTGGACGTCAGTGGCAGCATGAAGGGTCTAAGGATGACAATTGCTAAACACACAATTGCCACCCTCTTGGACACCTTGGGTGAAAATGACTTTGTCAACGTCATTGCGGTGAGTTGGGACCCCCCTACAAGCAAACCCTTAAGAGGGAAAGGAGGAGGCGAAATAGTGAGTAGCACTTTGCCTTTCGGTCTCAGAAAGTGTAACTCGCAATAATTCTGACATGTTAAGGTCCTAAAATGAAATAATTAGTCCGAGGTTATTCAGTATGACAGTTGATGCAGGCTCCCAGTTCCTCTGTAATAAAGCTAAAATCGAATGTTTTCTATTCAAAGCATCTTGACTATGCATACTCCATACTGAAAATGGATTGAATGGACAGACAAGGTGCTTTTTATTTTGGTACTGGCAGCCTTTCCTGCACTTTTTCTTCTAACTCCAGTTTTTGGCGGATTATTTTTATAAATAAAAGGTTTGTATATTACCAAGTTAGATTTTAAGAGCAAGAGATTCTGAACAGATTTTTCAACATTGTTTGTCCACATCTATCAGTCAACAAATAATTATAAAATAATGTTTTTGTAGTTATATAAGCAGTATCCTAATGTGTAATAATGTATGTGACCTGTGATTGTCTTCTCTCATACAGAAAAATAAGTCTTTATCAAGTTTAAACTCTTCTCTAACCTGATAGGCTAATATGTTATGGTTGCCCCCTATCCTCAGATGAAGGATTCATCATTTACAGGTGTTTTTCTCTCCACAGTACAATGATTACGTTCATTACATTGAGCCTTGTTTTAAGGGCATTCTGGTTCAAGCAGACAGAGATAATCGAGAAGTAAGTACTGAATTGAAAGAAACCTCTTTGATCTTTTTATGTTGGCGTCTGTTGTAGAATGCCATGACTGCAATCCCTTTCCCTTGTGTTTGGGGCCAAATGTCAGATGCCTTGAGTTTTAGCTCTTGAATGTCTTCAGTATCTTGAGATACCTTTCTTTTTTTTGTTTTTGTTTTACCATCTGACCTTCTGTACGTTAACTGTACCATGGAACTTGTCAATGGGGTGCTGAAGATTCTCTGATATCAAGCAGGGCTGAATCACCCATGACATCGTGGGTGACATCACCCGACTGTACCAAATGAACTCCTTGCTAGTTCAGTAATGATTTTACTATTGAATGTGTGCAGGAGTTCCCGTGTGCACACTGCCTCATGAACTTCTCTCTCTTTTTTTTTTTTTTTTTTGTCTGAGCTTCTGCATGGACGTATACACTCTCTCTCTCTCTTTCTCTACTATTTTTGCTTTTTCATCTGACATTTTTTCTTCAGCTAATTTGTGTTCAAATTGCCTTGCGATTTTCCTGTTCAGTTTTTGTCTGTACATTTCTATTTATAACTTATGATCTCTATTCTGTATTTGAGTGCCTGTATGACTAAGGTGAGGTATTCTGCTAGTTTGTAGTTTCTGTGTAGGGATCTATAGCAACTTGAATTGTTCTATTTTCCTAATAGGGGGTGATTGGTATTTTAGGGCCTGGTGTAATATTTGCAGTGTTTCCTTTTCATAAATAGGATTGTTACAGTTTGAGAGCTGGCAGTTAGTGCAATTTTGATCTAGAAAGTTTATTGTGCAAGTCTGTTTTCTCATGGTTTGAGGGCTAAGCCTATGCTCAAGATACATTACAGTAGGCATAATACCATATGGGTTCCATGTGTCTCTAGCTTTCTTGCAGGGTTTTCTGGTTGATACCATAGCAGTGCATAAAATATAATTATACATATTGTATTTTTACCTTAGACTGTAGTTTGAATATCCATTTTCCTGTAAAATCTGTTATAAATGCACAATTTTTATTGTGAGTTTGGAGGGCAAGATGAGGGTGGGGTTGCAAGGCTATAATGCTTGCCTAGGGAACCTAAAATACCCTTGCACTGGCCTTGGCCCTTGTTGTACAAACATTAAACAGAGATTCCCAACTCGTCATATCATATGTTGTGTAATCGGTGAGGGCACAGTTTTTCACTTGTCCATAGGTGCCAAATTGTGTGGCTACGGTTCTTGAACACCCTCACTTTAATATTCAAAAAGATCTCAAATCTTTTACAGAAATAAGACATAAGTATTATCTGGGTCTAACACAAAATCTATTATCAAAGTTGCAACACAGAGAGCCACCTCCCTAGATAATCCAAAACACCAGTTACATTCAAAAATTCAAATGATAATTGTGGGGCCACAGCTGAGACTTCTCCATCCTTCCTTCTTGAAAGGAGGTAGATAATAGTAGGGATGTGCAGAAGGAAAAAATTCTTTTTTTTTTTTTTGTTTTGCGGGACCCAAATTAGTTTCATTAGTTTCATAGGGGAAAAAACCAATTTGTTTATTAGTTTCATTTGTTTGACATTAAAGATACTGGGGGGGGGGGGGGGGGGGAAGTATTTGCACCCTAATTTTGGCAGCAGAATTAGGGTTTTCTTATCAATTCTGATTAAACTTCTGGGGAGTAATCATCAGAATGAGAAAAGAGCTCCAAAGTACTTAGACTGTGGCAAAGTGGCACCAAAGTGGCATGAATAGCCTAAGGCACTGTAAAGGTGACAAATGGATACCAGGAGTGGCAAGAGTGCTTCAACAGAGGTGCAAAGCAGCAGCGAGAGTGTCAAAAACACACCACAGCTTCAAAAGAGAGCACTGATAGCAGTTGCATGAACCCTTTGAAGGCAGCACGACAGGCAAAGTGGCAAGACAAGTGGCATCAACATCCTACAGCACAATGAAGGGGGAACATAGCAAGCAGAAAGAATGTCAGAAAAAAGCACAAGGCGCCAATAAAGGGACAAAGCAGCAGAAAGACTAGCACCAACACACTGAGGAACCATGACAGTGGCAAGAACACCACAAGGAGTAGAGTGAGTTGTCTGGTGTATGGCAGCAAGACAGAGTGGCAGAAAGTTGATAGGGGCAAGACAGGCTGGCAGAGCGGAGGTAGTCTGGTCCCTGTGGTTTTGATAGGGGCAAGACAGGCTGGCAGAACTGAGGTAGTCAGGTTGCTGTGGTGTTGATAGGGGAAAGACAAGGAGGCAAGACAAGATGAGGCTTAGCCCGCGGATGGTGTTAGGCCAGTAGTAGTGGCCCCGGCGTGCCAGGATCAGATCTTCTCGGAGTCGGGTTGTTTGTGAATGCAGCCGAAAGTGGGTGGTAAACTCCATCTAAGGCTAAATACTGGCATGAGACCGATAGTCAACAAGTAGTTCAATAAAAAAAAAAAAGTGCAGTAAAAAGCCTGGCTGGCAGCAAAAATGAACAAATATCTTTTTCAATGGAAAATTCTATCAAAGTAGCAAGCAATAGCAATTGAATACAGATTTGAGATAGACAGAGACTAGCTCTGAGTAAAGCCACCTCCCCAGACAAAAGCCAAGAAGAAAGTGCATGGCGTGGCGTGCCGTGTGCTTAAGGTAGAAATAGTACAGCAGGAACAGCATCACAGAGCACTGAAAGCAGCGATTGACTGAATTAGAAAAATGCTTCGCTCTGATACATTGGCATTCTGGTCTCCTTGCCAACCTGTCTGACCCACTCTATGACATGTCTGTGAGGTCACTTATGACTACAAGAAAGGGCTGGTTGTTGCTATGGATACTCGCACATGGCCTTCTCCTATTTCAAACTGCCGCTAAGAAAGCACTGTGAACCAAAAGAATGAAACTAATATGATATGTTTCATTCGTGGGATAGCGCCATGCATTTCACGAACCCACGTATCAAACGAACAGGGACTTATTCGTTGAAAATGAATGCACATCCCTAGATAATAGACTCTAGTAATTGGTGGGCATGAGTTCTCCAGAAATTTCAATACCTTTTAAGCATATCTGATGGTGTAATCCAATCATTCTTGGGAAAATTTCTGAATCTCAATGTTTGGTGCCTTTCCAAGTTTTCAATTTTATTGTGTAAATTAATATAAATCTTTAACTGAGATTCCTTCTCAACTGTACTTTCATATCTAGTTTCAAATATATGCATACATTCCTTGCAAACATTCTCCTCCTTTTCATGTAATTTGATTTTCCCAGAAGATTCTTGCAGTTGAAGCAAAACATAGTTTGTTGCGAAAGGGACCTTTCAAGTCCAGCGATAGCTTCCCAAATACCTTCTAAATTAAAACTTACTGGTCTTAGCAAGGTCAGTTGAAAAGAAAAACCCTTGCCACTGATCTTGCTGCCTTCCTCTCTCCAGGGCACTGTTTCACTTTTCAGTGCCTCCTCAATGCGATCCTCCGGCTCCCGCGGCTCTGATGCTCCCTCTCTGTGAGACGCTACCAGACTTTCCCACCCCTGCCAAACCCTGAAATGCTGACATTAAAGAATGCCAGATCTCTGAAGCTCCTGGGTATTCCTCCCACAGTTGAAAGCCCCAGAGGTATCTCAAATCAGAAGGGAGTGTGACAAACTTCACCCAGAAGCTTCCTCCAGCAACCTCACCATAGAGTGCTTCTTCAGCAGTCCCTGCATGTTACAGGAAGGGAGTCTATAGGACCAGGGTAAGAGGGGAGGCCTGGTTCTGCAGGGAAGACTCTGTGCCTGCCCCTCATATAAATATGTCAAAATACGGAATATGAAATCTCCCTAATTAAATAGAGAATAGCAGTCATGAGCTGCTAGTCAGACATCATGTTGGTTCCAGAAAGTAGTATTCCTAGTCACCATCACTTCAGCTCGAAGAGTTAGCAAGCTACAAACTTTGCTTCATTACTCCCCATAGTTAGCTTTCCCACAGCAGGATGGTATGCTGCACTCATCCTAAGTTTCTGCCAATGTGGTTTCAACATTTCATTTGAATCAAACTATTGCTTCCAAGTCCTCATGCACATAAGGGGGAGAAGGCTCTCTATTTGCTGGACTATAAAAGGACCTTGACATTAGCTGAAGAGAATCCAACCACATAGTCAGGATTCTGAACTTTGTTTCCTACGATCCTAATAGACTGGGAATAGCTGTTTTCAAACACACATTGTTCAACTGGTTAGCAGACTGTATTGCATCTTGCTATGCTCCGCGTGGCTTCCAGATCAGACTCTGTTAAGACTCATCAGGTAAGAACCATAGCTTCCTCAGTGGCTCACGTAAGAGCCATGTCCATTGAAGACATCTGCAAAGCTGCAATTTAATTGTCTGGACAATCTATCAAGAAGTGACATAAACTTTGGGGCAAGCAGATTTGCGCAGCTTGTTCATCTAGTAGTCCACTCTCCACAGAGGTCTGGATTGCTTTTTCAGTAAATGCTCTACTTTCAATCCTTGGCTTGGGTCTCCCCATACAATGGCTAAGTCAGCCATGCTTGTTGATGGAGAAAGCAAGTTTGCTTACTGTAAATGCAGTTCTGTATAGACTTAGCCATGCTTAATACCTGCCTGCCTTCCAGGAGAGTTGACTACCTAGCTAAAGCTAAACTTTACCTGCATAATGAGTAGTAAAATCTTTATCCCAGGACAAGCAGGATGATAGTCCTCACATATGGGTGACATCATCAGATGGAGCCCTGGTACGGAAAATTTCTGTCAAGAGTTTCTAGAAACTTTTGGCTAGCACTGTGGGCCTACTGAGTATGCTCAGCATGCCATGATATTCTCAGCCACAGGGTTCTCTCTTCAGTCTCTTTTTTTCCGCCTTGCTGTAGCAAAGCAGTTAGGACCTCTGGAAAGAGATTTTCTCACATCTTCTCATAGAAGAAAACTTTCTTTTCACATTCTCAGTCACAATTTTCTCATAATTGGGTCTCCCTTCGACATAGTCTCGGTGAGTACATTTTCAGATAGTTTTCTGATCAATTCCGATCACTTTACTGTCGATTCCCGCCGGTCATCGACCGTTATTAGGCCATACCTTTATCGTGGCATCGGGTTTTTAAAAATGTCTGGATTGCAACCAGACTATGTCCATAACAGACTCACATTATGTATGTGTTCTCTGCCTGGGATCAGGCCACGACGTCCGGGCTTGCTCAACCTGTGCCCAGATGACACCGAAGGGCAGGCGTGCCTGTTTGGACAAGATGGAAGAATTATTTAAAAAGATTCCATCGTCATAATCGACGTCGTCCCCAAGAGTAACTCCTCCCTTGGTAACAAAACATCGGGGTGAAACACGGGCCGAAAACCATCCATCACCGACACTGTCAATATCATCGCTAGCATCGTCTTCGACATCGAAAAGCCATCGGGAGAAGAAGCGGCATCGCCATCGATCCATCGACCCAGCGGATGGTACACCATCGACGACAGGATCAAAATCCATCGAGTCGATGCCCAAAAAAGTACGTGTTCTAGAGCCAACTCCACCGGCCGTACACGAGGAACTGTGGTGCTCTCCATCGGGCTCTGTGTCGGAGGAAGTGCCACCACGAAACATTGTGGAAGTGCCGATAGCGCCAGCAATGCCTTCCCCAGTGGCAATGGACACTGCCCCGATTTCAAGGGAAGAAGTGACTACTTTAGTCCAACAGGCCGTCATTGAGGCTCTGAAGAACCTACAGCCTCCGACACTGCCATCGGTGCTGACACAGACATCAGCATTGGAACAATCGATTTTTCAGCCTTTGCTGAATAGAATCGATGCGTTATTACAGGCTGTTCCACCAACACCGGCACTGACTCATCGATGCAGCCATCGATGCCGATTCTCCCACCGATGACTCCAACCACTCCGGTTCCCAGATCATCGGAGGATGATGGCGGAGACTCCGATTCTGCCCCAGGACCATCAGGGCTCCATCGTATTCGAGTCCCCAAGACACCCCTCGATCCCTTTTAAAGATACATCGATGCCAATCCATCCAGGTCCATCGGGGGATACAAGACATCGATTTCCATCAATGCCCTCACATCCAACGATGCCCCAACACGTCCCAACAAAGGCTGCATTTAAATCAAAGCATCATGTTTAGCCAGAGGACATTGACTCCCCTTATCCTCAATATACACCTTGGAAGGATGTGGACATGGACACTGACTCAGAGGAACTGCAATCAGAGCCCTTTCCACCAGAGGAGAGAGAGAAATCCCCTCCAGAAGATTTGTCATTTACAAATTTTATCAAAGAATAATTCAAATGGCATGGTATCTGAATTATTCACAGAGGAGGACACTAGACATAAGGCTCTAGAAGTACTGCAGTTTGTGGATGCGCCGAAAGAATTTATGGCTATCCTAATCCATCAAGTCCTCTTGGAGTTGCAGCAACAAATGTGGGAGCATCCCTGCTCAGTCCCTGCAGTGAATCGGACAACAGATGCTACTTATCTAGTGCAACATGCTCCAGGATACCAGAAGCCCCAACTACCTCACCATTCGGTAGTGGTAGAATCCGCTCAGAAGAAGGCTCGGAAACAAAAACCTCATTCTTCTGTCCCACCAGGAAAGGAGCAACGATTCTTGGACACCTTAGGGAAGAAACTCTATCAAGGGTCCATGCTGGTAGCACGCATTGTAGCATACCAACTGTAAATGACACAGTACCAACGGAACTTATGGAAACAAGTACAGGGTATTGTGGACAATCTCCCACAACAACATCAACTACCTTTAGCCACATTATCTATTTATTTATTTAGTTATTTATTTAAAGACTTTTATATGCCGAAGATCATGTACTAGTACATATCGCTTCGGTTTACAGATAACCAGCATTAGAATTACCATATATATGGTGGTGTACATAGAACAATAAACAATCAACAGTGCACAATTAATAAATAAGGTATACATTAAACATGGCGTATTATGCATTAAAAAACGTAAAATTTGTGGACATTAGTTGACAAGGGATTAGAATCTGGCAAACACGAGGTGAGAGCAGCCTATGATATTTACTAATCTCTGAACCCATCATATATTATTTATATGTAGTTAATTCCTCTCTGTCTACTTCCTGGCTACCTTAGCCCCCAAGTTCAATCCCCTTGTTATATGTAACTTTGCTTATTTCGACCTTCTTGTTTGGTTACACTTGTTAATCCCCCAAGTTCCATGTAAACCGGCCTGATATGAATCCCATTCATGAAGTCCGGTATAGAAATATATTAAATAAAAAAAATAAATAAATGATGTCTTCGAAACATCAACTCATCTGTCTGCCTCTGCAATAAATGTGAGACGATGGGCCTGGCTTAAGGTGTCTGACCTTAGGCAGGAATTCAAGAATGGCTGGCAGATCTCCCTTGTGTTGGAGACAATCTTTTCGGAGAAAAGATACAAGCTATGGTTTGTCAGTTGAAAGACCATCATGAGACTCTCCGCCAGCTATCAAAATTACCAGCAAATCAGACATCTTCCCTAAGACGTCCATCACGCAGAGACTCGAGGAGACCCTTCTACAGACCCCCTGCTTCTTCAGTATGTCCATACCGTTCCTCACAGAGAGGATGTCCAAGTCATCCAAAGCAACAAAACATCCAGCCACCACCCCAAACTGGACCAGCGGCAGGTTTTTGAACCATGCCAAGAGAATAGCAGCCTCTTTCTCAACCCCATGTCCTCCCTACCAGTCGGAGGTAGACTCCATTACTTTCAACACCAATGGAGTCTCATCACAAAAGATCAATGGGTATTAGCCATACTGCATCGGGGATACTGTCTAAAGTTCAATACGATACCCCCACATTCTCCTCCCATTCCACTTTGGTCAAACATTCTCATGACATCTCATCTTCAAGTAGAACTCTCTACTTTGCTGACTGCCAGGGCCATAGAACCAGTTCCCCGGTCTCAGCAGGGAAAGGGGTTCTACTCCCGCTATTTCCTCATTCCAAAGAAAACAGGCTGCCTTCGCCCTATCTTGGATCTCCGAAATCTCAACAAATTTCTACACAAAGAAAAATTTCGGATGGTATCTCTGGGAACCATCCTTCCATTACTTCAAAAGGGAGATTGGCTCTGTTCTGTGGACCTTCAAGACGCTTATGCGCACATACCAATTTCCACACAACATCGCAAATATCTACGATTCGAGGTGGGAAAGAATCATTACCAGTACAGAGTCCTGCCATTCGGACTGGCTTCTGCTCCTCAAGTGTTTATGAAATGTCTAGCAGTAGTGGCTGCACATTTAAGAAAAAACAGCATTCATGTTTTTCCATACTTAGACGATTGGCTAATCAGAAGCACATCCAGACAGGGAGCTCTGTCTGCACTGAAAACCACAATAACACTATTGCACCTTCTGGGTTTTCTCATCAATTATCCAAAATCCCACGTAGAGCCGTCTCAACTCCTCACATTCATTGGAGCAGACCTCGACACCACAGTGGCGAAAGCTTCCCTTCCAAGCGACCGTGCAGACAATTTGGCACGACTGGCAAACATTATCTTTCATCACCAGTTTGCATCCGCCCATCAAATTCTAGTACTACTAGGACACATGGCCTCGACAGTACATGTCACTCCTATGGCGAAGTTAGCCATGAGAAAGACTCAATGGACTTTGAAATCTCAATGGCTACAAGCTTTCCAACCACTGTCGTACACAATTCAAATCACCGACCAGTTACGTCTATCGCTCCACTGGTGGACAAATCAAACACCGTTGAAAGCTGGTCTCCCATTCCAACAGGCAAATCCGCAAGTCATCCTGACTACAGATGCCTCCAACCTAGGATGGGGAGCTCACGTCAACAACCTTCAAACACAAGGGACGTGGACTACGCTCGAAAAACAGTATCAGATAAACTTCTTGGAACTTCGAGCAATGAAATATGCCCTTTATGCCTTCAAAGACTGCCTCTCAAACAAGACTGTGCTGATACAGACAACACAGTAGCAATGTGGTACATAAGCAAACAAGGAGGCACGGGCTCTTATCTGCTATGCCAGGAAGCAGTATAGATTTGGGCTTGGGCTCTAGAGCATTCCATACATCTATGAGCCACTTATCTGGCTGGCATCAAAAACATCCTAGCGGATGATCTCAGTTGACATTTCAATCCCCACGAATGGTCGCTGGACTCACGTGTAGCGAGCAAAATTTTTCAACGCTGGGGTCGCCCAACCATAGACCTCTTTGCGTCCAACCTGAACCACAAAGTAGAAAGGTTCTGCTCCCTCCACGGACGTCGACAAACAGTCCCCAGGGACACATTTGCTCGCCCCTGGAACACAGGTCTTCTATATGCGTATCCTCCAATTCTGCTCATAGTGAAAACTCTCGTGAAGCTACAACAGGACAGAGGGACAATGATCCTCATAGCCCCGTACTGGCCTCGACAAGTATGGTTTCCCATACTCCTCGACCTCTCGATCTCACAACCAATCCGCCTGGGCACAGAGCCCACTCTCATCACTCAGAATCAGGGCAAGTTGCGTCATCCCAACCTGACAACTCTTGCCCTAACAGCTTGGATGTTGAAAGCTTAATTCTCCAACCACTTAATCTTTCAGCACAAGTCTCTAAAGTTCTCGTAGCTTCATGAAAGCCTTCCACACGTAAATCTTACCACTTTAAGTGGACTAGATTTACCAAGTGGTGCCCCACTTCTTCTTTACTAGATTACCTGTACCACCTGTCGGATTCTGGTCTCCAGACATCCTCTGTAAGGGTACACCTAAGCGCCATAGCGGCATACCACAAGGGAATAGGGGATGCACCAATAACAGCACAACCCCTAGTAAGTAGGTTCATGAGAGGCTTACTTCACCTTAAGCCCCCCATTCGATCACCAGTCACTGAATGGGACCTGAATTTAGTACTAACAAGGCTCATGCGCTCACCGTTCGAGCCTCTACATTCTTATGAAGAAAAATTCCTTACATGGAAAGTGCTTTTCTTAGTAGCCATTACATTGGCTAGGAGGGTCAGTGAGTTACAAGCTCTCGTCACATACTCACCCTACACAAGGTTCCTGCATGACAGAGTAGTCCTTCGCACTCACCCCAAATTCTTACCAAAAGTGGTAACAGACTTTCATATCAATCAGTCAGTAGTCTTGCCTACTTTCTTTCCAAGACCTCACTCTCACCAGGGAGAGAGAGTCTTACACACCTTGGACTGTAAACGTGCACTAGCTTTTTACCTGAACCGCACGGCGGTCCATAGGAAATCCACCCAACTCTTTTTTTTTTTTTTTTTGTTTTGACAAAAAATAAACCAGGAGTTGCGGTAGGAAAACAGATTCTCTCCAACTGGCTAGCAGACTGTATTGAATTCTGTTATGAGAAAGCAAACATTCCTCTCCAGGGATGAGTAAAAGCACATTCGGTAAGGGCTATGTCCACATCAGTAGCACACTATCGTTCAGTGCCCATCCTAGACATATGTAAAGCTGCAACATGGAGTTCCCTCCACACCTTTGCAGCCCATTATTGTCTGGACAAAGAAGGACAACAAGATTCAGCCTTTGGACAATCTGTCTTAAAGAACTTATTTCCAGTATAACTCCAACTCCTTCTACATCCATCCTGCTGTGATTCAGGCTGCCTCATTTTTTCCAACAGGGCACCAGTTGTGCTTGTTGCACAAGTTGTACGCTGTTGGTATATTATAAGAATGACTCAGCCTGTAGCTTGCTAATCACCCATATGTGAGGACTATCATCCTGCTTGTCCTGGGATAAAGCAAAATTGCTTACCTTGTAATAGGTGTTATCCCAGGACAGCAGGATGTAGTCCTCACAGAACCTACCTGCCACCCCGTGGAGCTGGGTCCGATACGTTTTATTTTTTTAGCTCACGCATATTGCTACAAATGAGACTGAAGAGAGACCCCTGTGGCTGAGAATATCATGGCATGCTGGGCATGCTCAGTAGGCCCATAGTGCCAGCCAAAAGTTTCTAGAAACTCTTGACAGAAGTTTTCCGTACCAGAGCTCCATCTGATGATGTCACCCATATGTGAGGACTACATCCTGCTGTCCTGGGATAACACCTATTACAAGGTAAGCAATTTTGCTTTACTGAGCTAGAGAGATGGGTCCTTTCAGCACTGTTTGATGTTACCCATGTGTCATGGCTAATTCATCCTGCTATCTATGGAGAAACCTGTTTATATTGCAAAACTTTATAGGACCTAACAAACAAAAGCAATAAACAAACATACATGGTGCACTACATGCCCTCAACTATAATGTATCAAAACATTAAATGTAAAATACAAAAAACTTTATTGAAATAAATTTTTAATTGCACATTTTGAAATTTCAATAAAGTTTTTTGTATTTTATGTTTTGATACATTATAGTTGAGGGCGTGTAGTGCACCATGTATGTTTGTTTATTGCTTTTGTTTGAGTCCTATAAAATTTTACAATATATTGTCACATTTCTGTATATTGTTATACCGTTTGGAAACCTGTTTATAGTCTTGCAAGGCTATATATAATTCAGAGTAGTATTGAAATCCTACAGTCACTTATGAATCCTGTAATAAAGAGACTGTTGCTAAAACTACAGTAGATCAGATACCTGCAGGTTTCTCAGTTAATACCTATTCTGGACAAGCTGAAAATCAGCTGTAATAGCGTATACTTTACCAACTAACTATATTTACTTCAGATCTTTGTCCAAAGCTTCTGTCAAATGTCCATCTCTCAACTGGATCTTCTCTCCGTTAAGCCATGATATTTTATTGAATTATTTCTTTTTCTTTAATATTTTACTATACATTTCCCTAATCTTTTTCATGTTTAGTTATTGATCTTTAATCCTCTATCCCTTGGAAGAGATATTCAGAAGGATAATCATGTTAGTCTGGTGTAGCAAAAATGATACCAGGTAGGTGGCACCTTTTATAGACTAACCAATTTGAGGACTGAGCTTTCAAGGACAGAGTTCACTTTGTCAGATGCATGACAAAGTAGACTCTAACCTCAAAAGTTCATGCCTCAGTAAATTAGTCTATAAAGGTGCCACCGGCCTCGTGTCATTTTTATCCTGTAGAAGGTCATCTTATGCTAAACATCTGAAGACTGCCTAATGAATACAGGTTTATAAACTGATGGGGAACACAATATTCAAAAATATTTATGCAGATAAAAAGCATTGTAAAGCTATGTTTAAAAATTGTCTACCCTCAAAATGGCTGAAGGTGGTCAAGACGAACATCAAGGTATTTTGAAGAGTGAGGGAAGGGAGGTGAGCTGTAGAGAGAATGGCAAGTAGTGGGTGGGGAAATATGTTTGGAGGGAAGAAATTCAGTTTTTGAAGGGGTAAGCTTAAGAAAATGATATTTTATCTAAAGGATACCACTGAAAGGCATGAAGATAGTGGCTCCTGCATCAAGGGATATGGGTAAAGGAATGAGCAAAAGATTTTCAGGGTAATTTTCAAAAGAAAATATAAACATAACATACTAACGTAGCAATTTTCAAAAGTCCATTTACCTGTGTTTAAATGCCCTTAACGTGGGTAAAACCTATTGGCAATTTCATAACACATATTGTAGCAATTTTCAAAGGCTTTTGAATATTGCTACAATATATTCTATTGAAGACCTTGCTTGCCTGACCTATTGCTGCCTCGTGTTACCATTGGAGGCTCCTCCTGCTCTTGGATTCCTGTTCCTTGGGTCATCTGCCATGCCTCCTCGATGGACTGTACTGTTGGCAACCCCTGACATCATCAAGGGGTGCAGTAAAGAGCGTGATGCCAGAGGCGCCATGCGCCGAAGGAGCACATATAAGGAGCAGGCTGCTTTGTGCACCCCTTAGTGTTGCACCAAAAGGATTAAGATGAAGATCTGTAATGAAGGAAGTAAGTAGACGAACTATATATGCTGTCCAACATGTACCTTTTTTTTTTATAATGAATCAGGGAAGGTATGGATTTAGAAATGGACCGGCTGCACCAAAAAAGAAAAGAACAATGAATTTTCTAACAATAACACCGCGTCAATGTATCTGAGTTATAACATGTATGTTACAATAATTCTAGTAAATGCATACGCAATAACAAAGAAAATTCAACTAATGACCTTTTGGAAGAACATTTGCTGTCAATTTGATATATTACTGAGACATGATTAACAGTCAAACACAGTACTAGTTAACCAGATAAATCATCAGTTATATAATGTCTGTCCGATTCCAAGAATAGCTCGAAAAGGAGGTTGACTTATGGTCATTTCAAAAAGATTTAAAGATCTCAGCGTATTCAATTAGTAATAGCAGCGCCATTTGAAGTAACTTTTTAAATTAGTACTCAATGCATAATAGTAAATTATCTGTCTCCCTGTCTTGCTTGAATTTAATAGTTCTCCTTTGACTAAACTAATTGCAAATACCTTTTCAACCGACGTGCCATGTGTGATATTAGGCGATTTCAGTCTACATGTAAATAGACTGCCGCACTCTTGAGTCATGTGAAAACTTTATGGAGACAATCTCTGTACTGGGGTGGGACCAAATAATCTCGGAACCAGCCCACGGAGCAGGTAGAGTACTTGATCTGATATTTATTAATAAAAATAGAATCAATATCAAAATATAGAGATCAAATCCATCCCTTGGATCATAAAATGATTCAGTACTGTCCACAATAAAATACTAGGGGTGTGCATTCGTTTCTAACATATTGGGAATCTGCAACATATGGGGCCATATTCTTTGTATTCGTGGGGAAGCGAAACATATCACGATTCCCCACAAATACAACGAATCTTCGCCGAATTATTCGGCCGTCTAAAGGAGCGAATTTAAACAAACCCCCCACCCACCTGCCCCCCCCCCCCCCCCAAGACTTACCAAAACTCCTCCCTGATGGTCCAGCGGGGGGGGGGGGGGGGTCCGGGAGCCATCTCCTGCACTCACGCCCTCGGCTGCCGGTATTCAAAATGGCGCCAATAACCTCTGACCTTACTATGTTACAGGGGCTACCGGTGCCATTGGTCGGCCCCTGTCACATGGTAGGCGCAATGGATGGCCGGCACCATCTTGTGCTCCTATCATGTGACAGGGGCTGACCAATGGCACCGGTAGCCCCTGTAACATAGTAAGGTCAGAGGTTATTGGCGCCATTTTGAATACCGGCAGCCGAGGGCGTGAGTGCAGGAGATGGCTCCTGGACCCCCCCGCTGGACCACCAGGGAGTTTTGGTAAGTCTTGGGGGGGTCAGGAGGGTTGCAATTAATTCAATTTTAGCCGGGAAATGAATAAGAATGAACGCATTAACGTAACAGGGGCTCCCCTTGCCGAATGCAACGACGAATACGAATTCCGAATGCAACGTATGGCAGTCCCTCTGCACATCCCTATAAAATACCACTCAGATGAGGAGAAGAAACATAAGATTGATTTCCGTAAAGCCATAAAAACAGAGGAGTTGCTCAAGCATCTTCCGGAAGCTCTGAGTAACATGTCTTATAATATTCACACAGCAGTTGAATCAAGGTTCAACATAACACATGTTGCCAATGAGCTTAATCCAATTTCTACTAAAATAATCAATAAAAAGATCAATTGCTCCTTGGTACATAACTCAAATCAGAGAATCTAAGATTGCTCTGAGAAAAAAAATGACTGTGGCATAAACACAGATCTGCAAGGACATAAGAACATAAGAATATGCCATGCTGGGTCAGACCAAGGGTCCATCAAGCCCAGCATCCTGGTTCCAACAGTGGCCAATCCAGGCCACAAGAACCTGGCAAGTACCCAAAAACTAAGTCATTAGGGTCTTATAGAGCACATTTAACAAAATATAGAACATTAATGATAGAAAAACATTTACATGAAAAAGATACAGGATGTGAAATATAACCCACAATCCTGTTTTCAACAGTAAAAAATGTAACTAAAAACAACTTACCTGGGCAAAATAAAGATTTGGAAGCATCAGTAGATAAATGTAGTGAATTGGCTTTTTTTTTTTTTTTTTAAAGATGATGGAAAATATAACTAATAATTTTAACCAAATACAAAATCAAAATATAATTTTACATTCTATCGACACAGATTTATGGTCATCTTTTGAAATTATTTCCAATTTGGAAACGCAACAAATATTAAACAATATGAACCCAGCAAATCATGTTCTAGATGTGATTCCGATTAGGTCATTAAAAACAATAAGCTAGGCTATATCCTCTAACATAACCAGAATCATAAATCTATCCATAAAGGAGGGTGAGATTCCAACATTATTAAATTGTGCCTCAGTAAGACCAATTTTAAAAAACAAAAGCACTGATAGTAAGAATTTCAATTTAAGACCTGTTTCAATGTTACCAGCCATTGCTAAAATAATTGAGAAAGTTGTACTCGAGCAGTTAACTGAATATAGATTCAAGAAATATACTACATCCTACACAATTTGGCTTAGAAAAAACAATAGTACTGAGACCTTACTGTTATCTCTAACGGACACAATCCTACGTGAGTCTGATCCAGGGAAATCATATCTTGTCATGTTAGACTTGTCAGCCGCATTTGATACGGTCGATTCTGGAATTATGGTTCAGAGACTCTCAGAAACTGGCATGTCTGGGCAAACATTGAAATGGTTTTCTTCTTTTTTAACAAATCACTCTTTTCAGCTGAGAATTGACAACATTGCCTCAAATACAATAAAACTGGAGATAAGAGTGCTACAGGGATTTGTGCTGTTGGCTGTGCTTTTTAATATTTACATGCTTCCTTAATGCAGGTTACTTTCTGGACTTGGTGTAAATTATTTTATCTATGCTGATTGATAGATATTTTCTGATACTCATAAAAACATTGATTAATTATGCATTACAGCTATTAGAAACTTATCTGACAGCCATACAATTCATAGCACATATATGAAGTTGATGCTTAATAAGCAAAAAACGGAATTAATATTGCTAAACAGAAAAATCCCTATCAATATTTCCAATTATTTTATGATAGAGTTGATTGAACAAGCTTGTGATTTAGGAGGAGTAATTGACACTAACCTTACTATGAAGAAACATCTGTAAAGTAATAAAGGATGGGTACTACAAATTACATATGCTACCTTAATATTTGCTAAAATAGACTACTATAACACTCTGACTTGGCCAGTAGTCCTAATAATAATCAGACCGATTCAACTATTACAAAACGCTACTGCTCAAGTTTTAACAGGAGACAAAAATATAATCACATCACTCCAATATTGATCTTTCTGCATTGGTTGCCTATCCAATTTAGAATACAATACAAAGTATTGTGCATAATACACAAAATTAATTTAAACCACCTCAGATTGGCTAAGTGTGTCTTTACACTTGTATACCCTGCAAAAAGATCTGTACTCAGCAAATAAAGGTCTTTTAACTGTTCCATCATTACGTTCTGCTTATTTGAGCGCAGTATGTGAGAGTGCTATTTCCGTTGCAGGGCCAAAATTATGGAACTCGCTACCATGTGAATTAAGATTAACTAAAGATCTGAAGTTATTTAAGAAAGATCTTAAGTCATGGCTTTTTAAACTGACTTATGATGGCAGTGGTGAACTATACCAATTGAATGAGAGCTGTTTTTTTTTATTTTTTACCGTATCACTTTTATTATTTTTACTTTTTAGTCTTGTTAGTTTTTTAAAATTTTTATTGTGACGAAAGGGAGAACGATAAGAGGCAGAGGAACTCCTGAGGCATTAATAATAGGGACTCTATAAGATGTTGGAGTTACAGCAAGTATTTGTTAATAATATACTTATGTTCTGTTGGTTTTAACTTGTTAACCACCACGATTGTATCCAGAGTGATGGTATACAAATAAAATAAATAAAATAAGTGTACTTACTGTGGGTAAAACCTAACATGGGTAAATTTGCTTTTGAAAATTGCTACACTAGTATGTTTACATTTTCTTTTGAAAATTACCCTGTTTGGTTTTATTTGCAAAAGAGTGGTAAGAGTAGCCAAAAGAGGAGTTAAACCCTTGCAAACTGTGAGTATAGGGCCAGCAGATAGGGTGGGGGGAGAGAAAAGAACCTTGAGGGACATCGACAAGGAGTGAAAAATGATTGGCGTGGGAGTTCTTAATACGAACACTAAAGGAATGGTTGGAAAGATTAGGTGAAGCCAGTCATGGGTGAACCAGAGAAATCCAAGAATGAAATAGAAGAGACAAGAGGAAGGGATCCTTAAAATGAATTCCTCACCAAGGTCTATGAGAACAATAACTTGGGCAGCCGGGATGTCCGTCCACCCCCCCCCCTCCCAGCCCACCTTTTCCCCAAACGCTCAACCCAAAGAATAACACACTAGATCCAAGTAAGGACATATATGCAATCCATTGTGGGGTAAATGGCTGCAGCTTTATTGAATACCATAAAAGGTTACTGGGCATTTTGTGGAGTGCCTATTGAGGACCTCCACAACCGCCCGATTATCCCTCCAGAATATTATTTTCTTATTGGCAAGCCTCTTGCCCCACACCACTAGTGCTACCAATATGGGGAATAATTCGAGGAGAGATATGTTCTTTGTCAGTCTTCCCTCAGTCCATGCTGAAGGCCACAGTTCAGCACACCATGAGCCTTGGCAATACACACCAAATCCCTAACCCCCAGATGCATCTGAGTAAATACCAAGTCGCGGTTAGAGACCGGCAGTTCCTGCCACATCAATACCATATTGCCAAATCCTTCTTCATGGCTGTGAATATGTGTATAAAATGAATGATGCGGTTGACAGATACCTGCTGTGGCCTGCATCAACCTCCTAAGGAATACCCTCCCGATAGGTATGACCCGACAAGCAAAGTTCAGGCTGCCGATGAGGGACTGAATACTGGCTAATGTCAGCTTCTTCGCTGCTAACGTGTTTGGGAGCATTTCGTGTAACTTGCAAAGCTTGTCAACAGGTAACATGAATTCCATCTCCTCTGAATCAAGCTCGATGCCAAAAAAAGACAAAACCTTAGGTGGACCCTCAGTTTTTTCCCGGACCAAAGGCACGCCAAACCCAGCAGCTATGTCCTATGTCCAATGTAACCCCAATATTAAAAAAGGCTCCAGGGGCGATCCGGGTGACTATAGACCAGTGAGCCTGACTTCAGTGCTGGGCAAAATAGTGGAAACTATTCTCAAGAACAAAATTGTAAAGCATATAGAAAGACATGATTTAATGGAACATAGTCTTGCCTAACAAATCTGCTTCATTTTTTGAAGGGGTTAATAAACATGTGGATAAAGGTGAACCGGTAGATGTAGTGTATTTGGATTTTCAGAAGGCGTTTGACAAAGTCCCTCATGAGAGGCTTCTATGAAAACTAAAAAGTCATGGGATAGGAGGCGATGTCCTTTCATGGATTACAAGCTGGTTAAAAGGCAGGGAACAGAGAGTAGGATTAAATGGTCAATTTTCTCAGTGGAAAAGGGTAAACAGTGGAGTGCCTCAAGGATCTGTACTTGGACCGGGCTTTTCAATATATTTATAAATGATCTGGAAAGGAATAAGACTAGTGAGATTATCAAATTTGCAGATGATACAAACTTATTCAGAGTAGTTAAATCACAAGCAGACTGTGATACATTGCAGGAGGACCTTGCAAGACTTGAAGATTGGGCATCGAAATGGCAGATGAAATTTAATGTGGACAAATGCAAGGTGTTGCATATAGGGAAAAATAACCGTTGCTGTAGTTACACGATGTTAGGTTCCATATTAGGAGCTACCACCCAGGAAAAAGATCTAGGCATCACAGTGAATAATACTTTAAAATCGTCAGCTCAGTGTGCTGCAGCAGTCAAAAAAGCAAACAGAATGTTAGGAATTAATAGGAAGGGAATGGTTAATAGAACAGAAAATGTCATAATGCCTCTATATCGCTCCATGGTGAGACCACACCTTGAATACTGTGTACAATTCTGGTCGCCGCATCTCAAAAAAGATATAGTTGCGATGGAGAAGGTACAGAGAAGGGCAACCAAAATGATAAAGGGGATGGAACAGCTTCCCTATGAGGAAAGGCTGAAGAGGTTAGGGCTGTTCAGCTTGGAGAAGAGATGGCTGAGGGGGGGATATGATAGAGGTCTTTAAGATCATGAGAGATCTTGAACGAGTAGATGTGACTCGGTTATTTTCACTTTCGAAAAATAGAAGGGCTAGGGGGCATTCCATGAAGTTAGCAAGTAGCACATTTAGGACTAATCGGAGAAAATTATTTTTCACTCAACGCACAATAAAGCTCTGGAATTTGTTGCCAGAGGATGTGGTTAGTGCAGTTAATGTAGCTGGGTTCAAAAAAGGTTTGGATAAGTTCTTGGAGGAGAAGTCCATTAATGGCTATTAATCAATTTTACTTAGGGAATAGCCACTGCTATTAATTGCATCAGTAGCATGTGATCTTCTTAGTGTTTGGGTAATTGCCAGGTTCTTGTGGCCTGGTTTTGGCCTCTGTTGGAAACAGGATGCTGGGCTTGATGGACCCTTGGTCTGACCCAGCATGGCAATTTCTTATGATCTTATGTTCTTAAACTCTATTATCAATGTGGCACAAGTGTTGGACCCACCAGGACCCACAAAGAGAAAATTGTCCAGGTAATGGATGATGTTCGCCACACTGGCTCGCTGCTCCACAGGAAGGAACTGAACAACTCAAAACAAGCGCAGGAAACAGCGCAGCCCATCGGCATACATTTTTTCAAATATTATTGACCCTTGAATTGAAAGCCCAATAGAGGAACGCTACTCGTATGGATGGGAAGTAACCAGAAAGCAGACTCTGTTCATTTTTGACATCAAGGCGCACCTCCCGCAACCCCTCAGCAATGCTATTGCGCTGTCAAAGGAGGCGTACTGGACAGAAAATTCATCACAGGGCAAATGATCATTTACTGACTTTCTTGGGTGGGTGGGACAAGTTCTGAATTAGTCTGAATTTCCCAGGTTCCTTCTTTGGCACCTCCGCCAAAGGTGAGAATATCATCTCTACAAATGGTGGGTCAGCAAAGGGACCAGCCATCCTGCCCAGGATTACCTCTTCTGCTGCACTACGCTTATGTGTTGCACCACTAAACTCGCGATGCGTGCTGAGCTCTTGGGGATTTTGCCCCAAAAAGGAATCCTAAACCCCAGCCTGAACCCCTGTACTATTTTGACCGCCGCACTGTGCTTGGTATAACGGTCAAGTCAGGCCATCATACTGCCAAGTTTGATCAGAGTTGGGGCTCTTGTGTATTCACTGCAGTCATTTGGCCTTTCCAGAACTCCCCATGCTAGACCTCTTACTGCACCTACCAGCTGGGCGTGCTCCAGAACAACTAGAGCAGGCATGCTTGTAATTTCCAATATTGCAAGTTTAAGTGAACTTGTTAAAACACCAGCAAACCTTGCTATTCATGGTGGTTGCTGGGGGAACGACAGAGTTGATAGGTCTTTGTGCCACCTACCCTCGTACCTACGTTGACCGCTTTGCTCATCTGCCTGAGCCACAACCCGACGTCCTGAATACCCCATGAGATGAACCAATTTTCTTCCATTTTATCTTGGAAGTGTTTATCGTAATTCAGCCATGCCCACCCTTTGTGCTGCCTATATGCCTCGAGAATTGGGTCAGTGTAACTCAACATAGGCCCGTACTGCGAAGGGTCCCTCTGTCCCGCTGCGCTGATCATTCTAAGGAAAGCCCTGGTCCAGTTAACTATTGTTATGGTTTCGAGGTGTTTGAGTGGATTCCTGGATACTGTGGGAGATGACAACCCCCACGGGGAAGAGCCCCGTGGGGAGCCACAGTACTGGGCTAGACTCAGGATGCCCAAACAGAGTTATGTCTTTTATTGTACAGCTGATGTATAACACCAGAGGTGGCAGTAGTGAGGTGATCCAGAGGTAGCAGTCCAGGAACCCTCGGCAGAGGGAACCCATCTCACCAAGATGGTATAGGGATATCCAGGAATAGGTTTCCCAACACGGCAGAGCTGTAGATGAATCAGACTGAGAATTAGATTACTGACTACATGGTAGCTGTAAAGTTAATGATTCAACCAGGCAGTAGTCGATGGTAACAGGCACCAAGGCAGGGAGAGCAGCCCTGGAGGAGCGAGTACCTGATCCCAGTAAGGCACCTGAAAGAAAGCAGAGGGCCCCCAAGGAGCGGGTACCCAGGTTAGAGTATATCCCAAAGAGCAGAGAGGAAGCGGCAGAGTAGCTTAGACCAGACGAGTCCAATCCTTGCTAACTCAACGAGCTAGCAAACAAGCTTAAGCTAAATACCCGGATGGCGTGACGTCACTCAAGGGGGATGCCCCCGAGGTTCCTGCCATGACGTGGATAAAGACGTGGGTGGCGTGCGCACGCGCACCCTAGGAGGCCCTTAGGATAAACATGGTGTGAGGCTTTGCCATAGCCATTCCGGGGACACCGGAGGACGCGGCTTGCAGACGCAGTGGCAGCCATCTTCCCAAGGCTAGCGGGGAGAGCAGAGAAAAAGGTGAGGCACAAGGGTCGAAGCAGTCTGAGACCAACGGATGCAACAACTATATTCCTTGGTACCTTCGAATCTGGGCTGGTGGCCTCCCTTCCATGCTTGCTCTTTTTTCCTTTTCATCCTCCTCCCTTCCGATATACTGAAAATATCAACATATATACGCTCGTTAATTTTCCTGCGCAGTACTCTAGGGACACTCTCACATAGCTGTGATAACGTAGTTAACGCAGTTGGCCCCCTGCCTGCCTCAGTTGCGTTGGCCAGAAGCCTGGGGGTGCTCTCATCATCTGATGACTCTGAGTCACATGAACTGCTGGAGCTGGAGTCTGCCTTTTGTAGCCTGGCACCTTACGCTTCTTTTTGCTGCCCTGAGCTATAGGCACACCAATCTGACCCCTCTCGTGCCCCTGGTGTCTTGCCTTTGTCCTGCTTGGAGGTGTCACCTCTGACAATGACCAACGATGTGCCTGGTACCACCTCTGGCAAAGGCTCATCCCCACCGGTGGTGGGTGTGTTCCCCTGTTTCTGGCTGCTCAGATCCGGCTGCAGTCCGAACTGCCGGGCACATGGTCGGTGTAGCCCCCGGTTGCTGATCTGCTGTCATGACGTGCTGTGGTGCTCCTGCTACTTCCTCGCCATGGCCACCTGCCGATTGATGACTTGCCTTGCTGTACTCAGCACCTGCTGTCCCGTCAGCTGCTGCCTGTGCCTGCTTCCAATTACTGTCCTAATGGTCGCTGCCTGTGCGCCACTTCCAGTTCCAGGCCCGGGTGGGTTACATATGTTCAAAATGGGGGAACACACCCCAGGGTAACTTGGGTAACTGGTGACCCATTGGGTGGCCAAGGCACCATTGAAAGGCAGTCCGTTATTGAACTGTGGATCACCGCAGGAGGCCAAACATCTGGTGTGGACCGAGCCATAGCATGCCTGCTGGCCCACCAAATCCTATGCTGAACCCCACAGGGGAGGCTCCTCCCAATAGCTGCCCTGCCCATGTCGCCACACTAGGTTGAACTGCGGGCCTCTGGCTGGCACAAGTACCTGCCTGCGAGCAACCCATCACCGTTGCAGTCTCTTCACTTCCTTGGGGATGCACTTCCCCCGTTGCGTTTGACGGCTGCGCTGCCACTTGCCACGTGGGCTCACTGCTGGCTCCACTACGTGGTCGTTCGATGCGGTATCGCCGCGTGGCTGTTCAATGCGGGGTGCACAATGCTTGTGCTCAAATGCCGCTGATGCCATGAACATAGCGCCCGGTGCAACGGCCCAGGATTTAAATCCTGGCTGCCCATGTCGTCACAGCGTGCCACGCTGGCACTTGTCGCCCTCCCGCGCATGCGAGGCCAGGTGAAATCTCATCGGCCATGCGTGGGGTTGCGCCTCCCTCTCCCCCTGGCCGCATGCCCAGGAAGATATGATGCCCAACCAAACCACCGCCAGCCTCGCCCCCCCCCCCCCCCTCCTGTGCCTCACCAACACACCAGACTCGACGGGCAGGGAAGAACGAAGGACCCAGAGGTAAAAGGGGGGGGGGGGGGGGGTTTGAGCGCGGTGCCGTGAGGTCCCCCCGGCACCAAGTTATTTGCGTGCCGGGCGAGTGGGCCCAGTCCTTTAACATTAATTGTACAAATTCAGAAGAGAGAAGCCACCTGATTGAATAGCTTAAAAAAAAAAAAGAATAGATTCTGTCGAGTAGATATGTTTAAAACTTGAATGGAAAGGGTAATAGTAAAAAGTAGGAAATGAAGGCCTGGATAGTACACAGAATGCTCCAGTACCTTAGGGCCTGATTTACTAAGGCTTTTCTCTCATTTTGTGTCTATGGGGAAAAATGCTTAGTAAATGAGGTCTTTAGTGAGAAAAGGGAGCAAAGAAATAGGCCTGGAATGAGAGAGAGAGTTGGCATGTCAAGGGGGGCTCCTTAGGTATAGGACACACAGCAGCATATTTGAACGATTTAATCATGCACTGGCTTCATAATAATGTTCCTAGCAAATGTACTTTGTCCTTGTTATACTTGTACATAAGCAACAATGGCTATCATCTCCATGTGTAAAGAGTTCATTTTTAGAAACTTGCATGTGCAGTTTGAACATTTTGCCATCTTGACTCGGTCAGTTCCAGTGAATTGGTTTTCTTAAAGGCACTTTTGCTGGTAAAATAGCAGGTGTAATTTGATGGGATGGTTTTCAAGGCAGGTTTAGGAATGTAAGCCCGCTTTGAAAGCTTGTGTGACTCTGCGTGGGACTGCTCCTGAATTTTTGTGGGCTGTGACATAATTACCCCTGCACACAACTTCGATTTAGACAGCATTTTCAGCAAGGTCGGCAGGTATAGTTTTGCAGCTGTTTCAAATGATTTGCTTTTCAGCTGTGTGGGGTTTTTTTTTTTCTTCCCTTTTCCAAGCTCAGCATCACCCTTTGATAGATTGTAAAACTGCAGCCACGCCATCCAAGAAGAATAAGCTATTTCTCTGAACAGTTCACCTGTTTTTCTTGTGTTTATTGCTAGAAAGCAAGGTGTCAGAAGATAATTATTGCACCAAAATGTTTGCTGTTAGTGTTTCCTTTTCCAGATATTGAAAATTAAGTATGTACTGTGAATCGCATGATGTAGGCGTCTCATTTAAAAATTGTTAGCTCTTGGAGCAGTAATATCACTCCATTTAGTTGCAGATAACATTTAGGAGGTCCCATATTCAGTGGTGCGGTGAGTGGCATGTTGTTTGGGCAAATTTACCTGAGTAACTTTATAACCGAGAGAGTCGGAGGGGAACAAGGTCCCACTGGATATTCTGCTTGGTTTTAAAATTAATAATATACTTAAACAGAGGTCTAATATACAATTTACATATATTCCCATAACAATGGTTCAAATAACTATTACAATTATGTTTATTCAACAAAATACAAAACCAGTATAAAACTTTGAGGTGCACCCCAAATAATAAAATACTAGTGATGTGGTTTGGCCAAACTTTTTGGTTTGGTCTTCATTATCAGCCGATTTTTTTTTTTTTGGCTGTCCCGAACCGAAAAAACCCCCCCACCCCAACCCTTCAAAGTTAATTAATTGCAACCCCCCACCCTCCTGACCCCCCCAAGACTTACCGAAAGTCCCTGGTGATCCAGCGGTGTCCCGGGAGCAATCTCCCCTTCTCAGGCCGTTGGCTGCCACTAATCAAAATGGCGCCGATGGCCCTTTGCCCTTACCATGTGACAGGGGCTATCTGTGCCATTGGCTGGCCTCTGTCACATGGTAGGAGAAATGGACGGCCGGCGCCATTTTGATTAGTGGCAGCCAATGGCCTGAGAGGGGGAGATCGCTTCTGGTTCCCTGCTGGACCACCAGGGACTTTTGGTAAGTCTTGGGGGGTCAGGAGGGTTGCAATTAATTAAATTCGAAGGGTTGCGGTGGGTTTGGGGGTTTTGGTTTTGGTTTTTTTTTTTAATGTGTCCTTTTTCTTCCCCCCAAAAAAACAATAAGAAAACCACATGAAATTTTGTGGACTTTCCTATCGTTTCGTTGAACCCCCCCGCCGAAACACGACGAAATAGGAAATATCATCTATATTTCCTATTTCATTGCAAACGAATGCACATCCCTATAAAATGCTGTATATTACATATCACCACATCTCATTATAAAACCCATCCATTCATCAAACCAACACACACATAACCATACACTCATACATTATTTAAAACATCACTGTCACCTTTTACAATACAATATCCTTATGTATCACTCATGAGATTTTTACAATATGTTGTAATATGTATTAACCCTATTTATAATGTATCATGAGTGATACATAAGGATATTGTATTGTAAAAGATGCCGGTGATGTTATAAATGTATGAGTGTATGGTTTTATGTGTGTTTGGATGGGTTTTATAATGATGTGGTAATAGACAGTATTTTATTATTTGGGGTGCACCTCAAAGTTTATACTGATTTTGTATTTTGTTGAATAATGCAGTAAATATAATAAACGTGATTGTAATAGTTATTTGAACTATTGTTGTGGAAATATATGTAAATTATATATTAGACCTCTGTTTATGTATATTATTGCTGTTGATTTCAGAGGGAAACATACTCCTTATAATTACCTGATTAGTTTTAAAATTATCCAGGTAAAATCTCCCCCTAGTAACTTTAGACCTGCTTTTTGCGATGACCAGATTTACCCTGCTAAACTTTGTTGAGTTAGTACTGAATATCAGCGCTGCCCAGCTAAGTTGAATAATTTTTTTGATATCTTTTTAACCAGAGTAAGTTTTAGCTGCGTAATGACTTGCCTGGCTAAAACTGATCTACTACAACAGGAGAGAAATTGAAAACCTTGGATTTGTCTGGCTAAGGCTTGAACTTAGCTGGGCAAACCTGCTGAATTTTGATCTCCCAAGTGTTATTTTTGAGATAAAAAGGAAATGGTAATTCTGCTTGGAGGGTGGAAGAAAGGGGGCTGTATGCAAACAAAGATTGTGTGGATCAAAAATTGAGAACTTAATCTTGAATTATGAGTGTGTTAGTTTTTTTTTCTCAGTACAGCATATGTATGTTTTATTTCTTCGTAGCACCTTAAGCAGTTGGTAGCAGATCTCCATGCAAAAGGAGTGGGTACAGTTAACCAGGCCCTTATCGAGGCTTTCAAAGTCCTTCAGGAGGTAAGAAGTGCCATGCTATGGCACATAACTAGTATGTATCAGGCACAGAGTTAGATGAAAGCGTACATATGTAAAATGTTTGTTAAAGCTTTGCTGCAATCCTTGCATGATAACTAGTTGCATAGCAGATAGTCTCTTTCTATGTAAGGTCTGTATTTGTTTATTTTTTTGACAGGGAAGGGCTTTTATGGTGCCATTTGTATTTATTTATTAATTTCAAAGTTAAGAATTGACTCCAAACGTGCCTGCAGGACTGAAAAGTCAGATCATGCTCCTCAGGAAAAAAAACCCCTGTCCACTGTTGTCAATGGGATAGATGTGCCAAGATGCCTCCTGATGCCAGTCACTTTAAGCCAGTGTGACTTGAAAATTCACACGACCCCAGGCAACCAAAACCAAATTAGGATGGGTGTGGGCTCCCTCCAACAGTCACTCCACTCTCACTATTACCATACTCCAGTTGATCCTCTCTCTCAAACTCCATCCTCTCCAAAGGACTCTTTCTCTTAACATCCTCCCCTCCAGCAGACCACCTCTCAACCTCTGGCCCTCCAGCTGATCCCCTCTTACATCTCCCAGATACTCTCACTTATCTATCCCATCCTTTCTCTCTGACCCCCTCCAGTCCTTTTCGCATCCCCCGCCAGTTAATCCTCTCGCGCCCCAAACCCTTCCTTTAACAGCCAACTTATCCTCTGCTATCCCCTCCCTCTCACCCCATCCCCCATTCCCACCTCACTTTCATCCTCCAACCTCATCTCCTCTCAAACCTTGATTTCACATCCCCCCCCCAGCTGATCTTTTACATCCCCCCAGTTGATCTTATATCTTTCCCCTCTTCTCACCCTCCACAGCCAATCCCTTTCCAGCTGATCCAACCCTCAAACTCTTCCTGCCTCTGATCCCTTCCTTCAGACAACACTTCCTCTAAACATCCCTCTGGCCCGGGTCAGTGAAAACATTTTTCTTTGGATCCCAGGCCAAAGGTAGATGATGACTGGTGGGAAAACAGGGAAGGCTGTTGTGAAATGCATTGCTTTTTTTTGGGTGAGGAGAGAAGAACAGTGGCAATATTATTTTATTTATTTTTATTTATATTCCGAATTTCGGATCTTCGAAGTGGTACCATAGGATTTCTCTTCACTGGCCCATGCATGCACAGCCCCTCCATTCCTCTCCTCTCAGGGCTGGTTCCAAGCATGACTGTGATCTGCAAGCAGCGGCAGCAGCATTAGTAATGAAAGTCAGCACAGGGCTTGTGAGCCAGTGCAAGCTCTCAGGCCCTGCGGTGGCTCTAAGTCCTCCACATGCAGAACCTCTTGTTCCCACAAACTCACGTGAGGGCCTGTGAATGTTTTCTGGCTCACAGGTCCCATGTTAATTTATACTACTTGTGCTGCTGCCAGTTCAGGTACTTGCGACCCGAGCTGAAGCTTCTGTGACCCTATTTGGGGTCCCAACCCACAGTTTGGAAAGCTCTGCTTTAGCCTGTGCATGCTATTTTTCTTGTAGCCTTGTGTATTTAGTGCATAAACGCTATTTTGAAGCTAATTTTATTGGTTAATGCGCTTCTAATAGTGTTTATGTACTATTGAGACAGCCTTTAAAGAACTTGCACTAGAACATAGAAATGACAGCAGAAAAGGACCAAATGGTCCACCCAGTCTGCCCAGCACGCTTATGCTTATGCCAGTATCCACTGTGCAAGTTATCCTCATGCTTATCAGTTTCCCAGACCATAAAAGTCGGGGCTCTCCAATGCTGTTTGAATCCAGTTTCCCTTAACCCTTGCCGTGGAAGCAGAGAGCAATGTTGGAGTTGCATCAAAAGTATCAGGCTTAGTGATTAAGGGTAGCAAGCACCGCTTCAGCAAGTTACCCTCATGTTTATTTGTTCCCCAAACTGTAAAAGTTGGGGCCTTCATTGGTTGCTGACTGAATCCAATTCCCCTTTCCTACTGCTGTTGGAGCAGAGAGCAATGACAGAGTTGCATTAACAGTATGAAGGATTATTTGTTAAGGGGTAGCCACTGCCACACCAGCAAGTTACCCCCAGTCAGTCCCATGCACTCTTTTCTTTATTTCTATCCTCTAGCCTTTAGGGATCCACTGTGTTTTTGTCCCATGCCCCTTTTGAATTCCTTCATTGTTTTCATTTTCATGGTACCAGGAGTGGGGCCTGAACTCATGCAGACATATGTCCATTGTACATTTTAAAGGTGAATTATAAAAGTGATATGTGCATCAAAACCAGGCGATGGACGCGCATGGTATTGCTTATTTGTTGCCACCCGATTTTATAAACCGGCCACATAATGCACACAAGTATTGCTGCACAAAATATCTCGCATCAGGAAAAAAGGGCCGGAATGTAGGTGGGGCTTTGGGCATTCCAGAACCAGAGCCAAGAGATGCATGTATGTGTGTACATATATGGGCACGTGTCCAGGTCTATTTCAGTGCAACTTTACTTCTGCTATAGCTGAAATGCAAATCAGAATAAAACCGTTTCTAGACACACATGAACTGATTGAGGGGTCTGGGTTAACTGGGATGAAGGCAGGCTAAAATACCAAAGGGGTTGAAGACCTAGCTTGAGATTGGGCAAATTGGTGGGGAACTGGTGAAACTGGCCATGTCCTGGATGAGCGAATGTTATAAAATTCCTCACGTGTGCGTCTCAAAGCCGACATTTCCCTGCTGTGCACCTTCATGTTTATAATAGGGAGCACACATACACGCACCTGACTTATTTTATAACGCATGCAGGATATAAAATTGTAATGCATCTGGCTGCATGCCCATATACTCGTGTATATGGACACCCGTATGCCCATTTTAAAGTTACAGTCTTATGGGGTTATTTTCCAAGCTGCTTTATGGGCTTTTCACGTTCATTAAGGCGTTTTCGCATGCGAAAAGCACCATAAAGCATGGTGCGATGCTAATTTAGAAAAGGGGTGGGGTTTGGGGCGGGATTTCTGGCCAAGTGGGATGGCTTCACAAATCACGAAGCCATATCGCACAGTTGTAACGCAGGAAATAGCTACACCTTTTTCATTTGTGTCAAGCTGTGCAACTTCGCTTTATCGCAGTTTGCGATGTTTTCGCACATAGCATTTTTAGTCTTTTAAGCTGTTGAGAGAGGGAGAGAGACACACACTAGCTATAAGGCCCTCATAGTAGTTAAGTATGTATACCTCTATAGGAGGCCCACCTAGTACCTCTAGGTGAGGTTTAGGGGCCACTTTGACATTGTGTGAGACGTATGAACAGAACAGTGCTCTCTTGTGAAGATTTGATGTCCTTCAGAGTGAATGTCAAAGTGGCCCCTAACCCCTACACTAATACCTAAACCTGACCTCGAGGTACTTGGTGGGCCTCATATAGAGGTATAAATACCTAACTACTATGAGGGCATTATAGCTAGGCTCTCTCTCTCTTTCCTCCCCCCTCTCTCTCTCTCTCTCTTTCTCCCTCTCTCTCCACAGTGGTTCTAGGTAGGAATTACAACAATTGTGGCATTTACCGCAAAGTGCAAAAAAGGTATCACAACTCTACTGAAGGTGTCAGGTTTGAGATTGTAATGTTGGTTGTTGTGGGTCAGTACATTTTGCTTTTTTAAAATATTGCTTTGCTTGTTGAGGTCAATATTCAAAGCCATTTAGATGGATAACTCACAATTTAAATGTTTATGTTTAAGTATCTTTATTAGTTTTCACATAAAACCAACCACGTCACATGACATTGCTTCAGCAGTAACACAATACATGGGTAATAATGGCAACACATGCACATTGAGAACATAACAAGTCCCAACACTCACAACCCCCTCCCCCCTCCCATGAACAAGCTCAGCTCGGAACAAGGAAAACATGGAGGAGAGGCTGTTGTGTTCTTCTCGGCCTCTCTCTGTAGAGCAGTTGAACCCCCTCCCCCCTACCCTCCCCATAGGTCTTGCTGAGGATAGAGCATAATTAAAACAGCGAGACGAAGAGATTTAAAGATCAGGGGGTATGGACATATCATTCAGTATTAAACTGCGTGCCCTGTAGGGTAGTGATTTGGATGTAGATGTCCCAAATGAGGAGGAAAGGCCTTGGTTTACAGGCAACATCTATGCGTTCCGCCACCTTCTCAGTCAAGCAAAAAAGGTGGATTTGATTTTTCCAAAGTGCCAAGGTGGGCGGGTCAGTTCCTACCAGAGTATGAAGGATGGATTTCTTAGCTAGAAGTAGAACTTTCCGGATCCACAACCGGTTGTGCCTCTGACCCAACGCGACTCCCCGCAGGTGGTCAAAAAGAAGAATGTGCGTCTGAGCCGGTATCTATACTTTAGTCATGTGGAGAATGTAAGCCATAACTGAACACCAAAAGTTCTGAACTTTGGGGCAGCCCCAAAACTTATGGCCCGAGGTGCCTAGTGAGAGAGCACATTTCTCGCAAATGGGTGAGGGGGTAAGGCCGATACGATGTGCTCAGAGCTGAAAGTAATAGTAATGCATGAGGAATTTATATTGAGTTTCCCGCAAGTCCTGACCACTCACAATCGTTGGGATGTGCTTGAAGCTGAGGGCATATTGCGCTACTGTCATATCTAAGGGAAGCTCACTTTGCCACTGTAAGAGGAGTCCTTCAGAGTTTAGGGGAGGCTTCAGTTGCATCAGGAGCTTATAGTAATAAGAGATAGGGACTGGGTCCTCTATGTCCAGTATGTCAGATAAAGAGTCTCGTTGGACACTGTTCCAATCTTGGAATTGGAGGGCTCGGATGTAGCTGCAAATTTGTAAGTAGGCAAAGACATGTGCAGCAGGGAGACCAAATTCCTCGCATAGAACAGGGAAAGTCTTGCGCTCTCAGTCATCAGAGAAAACTTGTCCCACCCATTTCCATTTAAATGTTTAATTTTGAAGACTGAAGAATTAATTTGATATGACAAAATAATGGTGTTGGGAGAAGTTCCATAATAATGTTGATGAAGTTCTTGTTGACGACATGTCATTGATGGTGCTTCAGTTACTGGATGTTCACAGAACCATGGCATTTGTGAGGATTGGGAAATTAATAGGGACTACTCCTATGGTCTAATATATAGGACTGCCATACAGAAGATCTGGCTAGTATCCTAAATACTACTTTTGCATGTTGGGTTGATTGAAACCAGAAGCAAATTGGGAACCTTGCTTATATTCCATAAAGGAAGGGGAGAAACCTGAGTGGCACATGCTGATTTGTTAACAGCGTATAATCAATCCCCGCTGTTAGTGAGGTCAAATGTATATACTACAACAACTCTCTCTCTTATGTGTAAAATTAATAGTGTAGGATGAGGAAGGTTTCATACATCATCTGCAACATGCCTCCACGGCCTTGTACACAGAATATTATGGATAGTAATCATGAACCAATCTCCTTCCTACCTTTGGGTTTTTTTTAGAGCATTTTTATGTGAAATGAATCTTTCGTGATTTTAATGTGTATCTAGTGCTTGTTTAAAAATGGCTGTACAGCTCAAGCTTCATTGTTACATTTAAACATTAGACGCTATCCGCGGTTTTTTTGCTGCCGCTGCAGGCACTCCGAATACCTCTTTTGAATCTCAGTCTGTAACTCTGATTTTATAGGGATTGGGTGATCTGATTAAGGGAGGAAGGATGAGGCAAGAGAAGGAAAACCGAAAAAATTATTTTAAAAAGCAGAGTAGAAATAATGATGAAGATGATATTGGTAATGATGATTATTAATGACTTTATTTGCAGTTCAGAGAGGCTGGACAAGGAGGTCTTTGTAACCAAGCCATCATGCTCATTACAGATGGAGCCGTGGAGGATTATGAAGCTGTGTTTGAAAAATATAACTGGCCTGATCGTAAGGTTTGTTTCTTACCCAATATGCAAATGCATTTCCTCAAGAGAAATCAATGTAGTAATTATCTGTGGAGAAGAAAGATGTGATACCCACAAAATGACTTCACATATAGCACACATTTTGTAAGTAAAATACAAAAATATATTTATTTAAATTCGGTTCATTTTTAGCAATTAGACTTTTCAGTTGAAGAAAGAAAACAGAATGTTTCCTGCATTGAGAAATCTAATGTGCAGGTAAAACAATTGCCCTACCTTAAACATTTATTTATTGATTGATTGATTTTATATACTGTCGTTTGGAGGAACCATCACAATGGTTTACATAAATTTCAAAAGAACATTAACATAGAATATATTTCAGTAGATAAGGACCATAAAGCTCAACTAGTCTGCCCAATTAAATTCCTATTGTATTGGCAGAGGCCTCAGTAGATCTCTCTTCCCTTCACTGCTAAGGATCCTCTTTTCTTATTCCATTCCTTCTTGAGTTCTCTGTTTTGTTTCCTCCACCAGCACCACCACCTCTCCTAGGAAGCTGTTCCTATGCGTTCACCAAAGTTCTCATGAATAAATATTTTCCATTGTCAGGCCAGTCTTGTATCATCGCCGGTTCTTCTATAATTTCCTTTCCATTGAAAAACATTTGCTGCTTCTGCATTACATGTACCTTTGATATATTTCAGTGTCTGTCATATCCCTCTCTTTCTCTCTTTTCCCCTCTCCCCTATGGTATGGCATATTTAGGACATTAAATCTCATCTCATAAAGTTTTAGATGCAGATCTGCTACCATTTTGGTAGCCATTTTCTGAACCTCTTCCACTGTGTCTTTGCCCTTTCACAGAGATGGCTTCCCGAATTGGTCTTTTCCTTTTTGTTGTGGGAAGTTTAATCATCCCAGTTGGGTCTGGGTTCCAACAGTTATGTGTTCCCAATTAACGCTATTGATAGGACATTAATCTGTACATTACTGGTTCTCAGTCAAGGTGCCAAAAAAGAGCCATCTTCAGCTCATGACTTGATCTGAATCATTAACTTTTCCATAGATACTTACAGTCAGTTGACTTTGGATTATTTAGGCTTGGATAAACATCCTGCACTGCTTTTTGCACATCTTGTAGCTTGTGCAATCCTTTTATTTATGTATTTATTTATTTTGCAAAACCTTTTTTGTTTGCAACAATATATGCTATTTCAAAAAAAAATTCAAAAATTAGAATTGAGATACTTTTTGGTGACATTGAGCAGGTTCCTCTGTATAGCAAATTTAAAGAAGGATTTAAGTTGCATGGTTTACAAATTTTTAAAGTGGAAGGATTTCCAGCACAGTTTTGCCATAGCAAACATTTAAATGAGGTTTAAGCCTGGGTCAAAGAACTGAGTTTATTATATGGTGACTGCTCTGAATGACAAGTTTGTTACATTGAGAGGATTATAACATTTTTAAATACCGTAAATGTTCTGCACATTTTAGTCTTGAAATGATTGGGTAATTTAACAGCTTCATGGGCAAACCAATTTATAGCTGCCCCAAAGTTGACTATGTTAAATATTTTTGCGTAGTTCAGTTGCACATTTTTATAACACTGTATATTGTTTAGAGTAAAAAATAACTGTTAGGATATTTTCTCTGTTTTTGAGCCTAGTTTTAGCTCTAGCATGCCCCACTGATCGCCTGCTGACCCTAGAGAGTGTGGATAATATATAGGTTCAATAGTAGGACTATATGAAGGAAATACGAATAAACCCTCTCTAAAACTTTATCCCTCTAATAGATATATAATGCTATATAATTGGGAAATGGACCCATGTCTGAGTCTCTCATCTTATAAGTCAACTATCTATTCCTACTTTATTTTTTTATTTTTTTTGCCTTTGCAATGATAGCTTAAGGCAAAGTACAGTAATAATAAATATGCAAAATATAAAAACAGGTTACTAAATACAATTAAAACCAAGCTGTCATAAAATCATTATAAAATACATGCTAAGAAATACCAAACAAATTACTACATTAACACGTTGCCTTGAGACCCTATTGATTTAATATACATGCTTCTGAACCCTTCACAAAAATAAAGTGACTAAAACATATGATTAAAATTATAATCCTGGTTATATTTGTTTAATGGCATTACTCTCTCCTAGTATTTCCCAGCCTAGTTCTGAAGGTGCGCCTAATGAATCAGGTTTTCAGGGTAGCCACAATGAATATGCAAGACAGAGATTTGCTGGGCTGCCAATGTATGGAAATTTGTCATACATATTCATTACAGGTATCCTGAAAATCAGACTGGATAGGTGTGTTTCAAGGACAGGGCTGGAAAATACTGCCCCAATCCTATTCCATATTCAGCTCTCACTTGGGATCCAGCATACAGTGGTTTTCATGTTCTAGCACATTCCACACTTTCAATAAGGTAAGTAAGATGAAGATCAGGAGGGCAGGAAGCAGTTCCCTATAGAATTTCTTTCAGTGCTCCACTTTGACCATGTAATTCAGGTTTCTGTATGAACAGTGGTTGATTTGGCTATTCTCTATCAGTGCTTCTGCTTCCATAGCTCATAGCTCTAGGATGAGGCTCCTGAATCAGGTAATATTCCAGACTTTTGCTGTCATCTGATTTTTTTTTTTTTTCCTTTTGTAAAGGAGAAGAAAATTTATTTTAAAGGCAAGATGGAGGATGGATATGATGTATCTGTTTTATATGCTCAATTCTCAGGTCCGCTTGTTCACCTATCTTATTGGAAGAGAGGTCACGTTTGTTGAAAATGTGAAATGGATAGCCTGCAATAATAAAGGTATAAGAAATAAAAGTGACGGACACTGCATAGCTATTTATACAGATACAGCATTTAAAAATTCTATTGCCTTACTTTATTATGTCTGAGGTCTTACAGCAATCAAGAATCTCAGGGACCATGTAGAACTTTACATATAAGATTTGAGGGGTTCAGCTCTTACATAAATAGGTTTTCCAGCTAGCCCAAGCCAGGAAGTGACAGACCATAGAGCTTGACATTGGTGCATGATAAAACGGTGGAAGCTATCGTTAAAAACTTAATTACTGGTCATATAAATAAACATGGCTTAATGGAGAAGAGCCAATATGGATGTAGCATAGGGAGGTTATGCCTTACTAATCTATTAAAATTCTTGAAGATGCAAATAAGCAGCTGGACACAGGTATGCTGTTCGAGACAGAGTCCCTCATGAGAGACTCCTAAGACAATTAAGGGAACAATAATCGAACATTTTTATGCACATAAGCATGTGTTACCCTTGTGAAAACGTGGATGGATCACTGCCCACCCTCTTCCTGCGGGTAAAAGTGGGTGGAATTAGGTCAAGGGAAACAAAATACACATGGTGATCGCATTTTCACATTGCCCTGTATTTTGCTCCTGCTTCACTGTAACTGCAAAGTGTGTGGATTGTGATTGTGATTGCTGGCCTCATTTTCAAAGGGAAATTCAACGAGGAAGAAAGTTAACTTGCAGTTCCGCACATACAAAATACTTAAGAACTGCAAACCATGTGGGGTGTTTCAAAATTGCTCTTCTCAGAGTCATGGGATAATGGAGTGGTGATTGGTTAAAAGATAGTACTCCTCTTTGTTTCCCAAGTGGAGCGTCCCAGGACGCTGTAGCAAGACCAGTGTTTTATATTTATTAAGAGTCTGGAAAAGGAAGCAATGAGTGATCAAATTTTGCAGATGATTTATTCAAAGTAGTTAAAACAGGAGCAGACTGTAATGAATTGCAAGATGACTTTACGAGACTAGGGAACTGGGCATATTAATGGCAGATGAAATTTAATGTGGACACATGCAAGGCGATACACATGGGGGAAAAATAACCGTAGCTATATATGCACAGTGCCAGGTTCTGTATTAGGAGACACTATCTAGGAAAAGGATATTGGAATCCTTGTGGATGATGCATTGAAATCCTCAGCTCGAGAGCAGCAGCAGTCAAAAAAGCAAAGAGAATGTTAAGAATTAGTTGGAAAGGATTAGGAAATAAAACTGAGAATATCATTGTGCCTCTGTATAGATCTGTGATGTAAGTTTGATTACTGTGTGGAGTTCTGAAAGAAACTCCACGCAGTAATCAAAGGGAAAAAAAAAAAGGAAAAAAAGAACTAGAAAAAGTACAGAGAAGGGCAACAAAACTTCCAAAGACAGGCTAAATAGATTAGGGCCGCTCAGCTTAGAGAAGGGAAAAGATAGAGGTTTATAAAACTTTATTTTATTTATGAATATTTGATATTCTGCCTCTTCCCAAAACTGGTCTTGAGGTGGATTGCAGTGGACGTAACTTTCAAAAGGATTTACACACGTAAAACTGGATTTCATGCACATGAATGGACTTTTGAAAATTGCTATTTTTGCACATGTAACTCCTGTAGAGATCCTTCCAGATCTCTACTAGAACCAGATTTCTGGCATAAGGAATATTCCATTGGTATGGGGAGACAATGGAGAAGTAGTTCATGTGCCTGTGGAGCCTAGAATAAACCCTTGCCACCAACTTAGGGCAGGGGTGCCCAAACCAGTCCTCACTCCCCCTCAGTCATTCGGGTTTTCAGGATATCCTTAATGAATATGCATGAGGTAGTACATGTAAATAAATCTCATGCATATTCATTAGAGAGATCCTGAAACTGTGACTGGCCCAAGGATCGATATGAGTAACTTTGTGTTAGGGAGTGGAATTTTGTAGTTGGACATATTCTCCCTGGAAGAGTCAATCGATGTTGCCTGGTTTTATTTTTAAGGAGGAAGGCCTCTGAGTTATCTGGGTTCAGAAAGGAGACTGAGTTTTCACTGTTTTGCAGCAGCAGTGCAGACCATGTCTGGAAACCTGTTAAACTAGAACAAGGGGGAAAGCCGACAGTCACTCAGCAGTGCATGGTTCGGAGAAATGTATCCTTGAAGGATACTAATGAAACAGGAGAGTTAGGGCATCCCAACAGAGAGGTTCCATTAAATGCAAACATAGTTCATATGCCTATATATAAAAAATCACCAAAGCTAATGATTTCTGAATTATCCCAAACAGAAAAGCAGGTTGTTAAAACAAGCAAAAAACACACTTTGAAATGTCTGTATGCCAATGCCAGAAGTCTAAGAAGTAAGATGGGAGAGTTAGAGTGTATAGCAGCAAATGATGAGATTGACATAATTGGCATCACAGAGACTTGGTGGAAGGAGGATAACCAATGGGACAGTGCTATATCAGGGTACAAATTATATCACAATGATAGGGAGGATCAACTTGGTGGGGGTGTGGCACTTTATGTCCGGGAGGGTATAGAGTCCAACAGGATAAAGATCATACAAGAGACTAAATGCTCAGTAGAATCTATATGGGTAGAAATCCCATGTGTGTTGGGTAAGAGTATAGTGATAGGAGTATACTACCGTCCACCTGGACAAAATGGTCAGACAGATGATGAAATGCTAAGAGAAATCAGGGAAGCAAACCAATTTGTCAGTGCAATAATAATGGGAGATTTCAATTACCCCAATATTGACTGGGTAAATGTAACATCAGGACTTGCTAGAGACAAAGTTCCTGGATGTAATAAATGATTGCTTCATGGAGCAATTGGTTCAGGAACCAACAAGAGAGGGAGCTATTTTAGATTTAATTCTTAGTGGAACGCAAGATTTGGTGAGAGAGGTAATGGTGGTGGGGCCACTTGGCAACAGTGATCATAATATCAAATTTAAACTGATAACTAGAAGGGGGACAATAAGTAAATCTGCAGCTCTAACAGTAAATTTTAAAAAGGGAAACTTTGATAAAATGAGGAAAATAGTTAGAAAAAAACTGAAAGGTGCAGCTGCAAAGGTTAAGTGTTCAACAGGCTTGGACATAGTTTAAAAATACAATCCTAGAGGCGCAGTCCATATGTATTCCGCGCATTAAGAAAGGTGGAAGGAAGGCAAAACGATTACCGTCATGGTTAAAAGGTGAGGTGAAAGAGGCTATTTTAGCCAAAAAAAATTCCTTCAAAAATTGGAAGAAGGATCCATCTGAAGGAAATAGGATAAAACATAAGCATTGTCAAGTTAAGTGTAAAACATTGATAAGACAGGCGAAGAGAGAATTTGAATTGAAGTTGGCCATAGAGGCAAAAACTCATAATAAAAACTTTTTTAAATATATCCAAAGCAAGAAACCTGTGAGGGAGTCGGTTGGACCATTAGATGACAGAGGGGTTAAAGGAGCTCTTAGGGAAGATAAGGCCATTGCAGAAAGACTAAATGAATTCTTTGCCTCCGTGTTTACTAATGAGGATGTTGGGGAGATACCAGTTCCGGAGATAGTTTTCAGGGGTGATGAGTCAAACTGAACGAAATCACTGTGAACCTGGAAGATGTAATAGGCCAGATTGACAAACTAAAGAGTAGCAAATCACCTGGACTGGATGGTATGCATCCTAGGGTACTGAAAGAACTCAAAAATGAAATTTCTGATCTATTAGTTAAAATTTGTAACCTATCATTAAAATCATCCATTGTACCTGAAGACTGGAGGGTGGCCAATGTAACCCCAATATTTAAAAAAGGCTCCAGGGGCGATCCGGGTAACTATAGACCAGTGAGCCTGACTTCAGTGCCGGGAAAAATAGTGGAAACTATTCTCAAGATCAAAATCATAGAGCATATAGAAATACATGATTTAATGGAACACAAGTCAACCTGGATTTATCCAAGGGAAGTCTTGCCTAACAAATCTGCTTCATTTTTTTGAAGGGGTTAATAAACATGTGGATAAAGGTGAACCGGTAGATGTAGTGTATTTGGATTTTCAGAAGGCTTTTGACAAAGTCTCTCATGAGAGGCTTCTACGAAAACTAAAAAGCCATGGGATAGGAGGCGCTGTCCTTTCGTAGATTACAAACTAGTTAAAAGACAGGAAACAGAGTAGGATTAAATGGTCAATTTTCTCAGTGGAAAAGGGTAAACAGTGGAGTGCCTCAGGGATCTGTACTTGGACCGGTGCTTTTCAATATATATATAAATGATCTGGAAAGGAATACGACGAGTGAGGTTATCATATTTGCGGATGATACAAAATTATTCAGAGTAGTTAAATCACATGCAGACTGTGATACATTACAGGAGGACATTGCAAGACTGGAAGATTGGGCATCCAAATGGCAGATGAAATTTAATGTGGACAAGTGCAAGGTCTTGCATATAGGGAAAAATAACCCTTGCTGTAGTTACACGATGTTATGTTCCATATTAGGAGCTACCACCCAGGCAAAAGATCTAGGCATCATAGTGGATAATACTTTAAAATCGTCGGCTCAGTGTGCTGCAGCAGTCAAAAAAGCAAATAGAATGTTAGGAATTATTAGGAAGGGAATGGTTAATAGAACAGAAAATGTCATAATGCCTCTGTATCGCTCCATGGTGAGACCGCACCTTGAATACTGTGTACAATTCTGGTCGCCGCATCTCAAAAAAGATATAGTTGCGATGGAGAAGGTACAGAAAAGAGCAACCAGAATGATAAAGGGGATAGAATATCTCCCCTATGAGGAAAGGCTGAAGAGGTTAGGGCTGTTCAGCTTGGAGAAGAGACGGCTGAGGGGGAATATGATAGAGGTCTTTAAGATCATGAGAGGACTTGAACGAGTAGATGCGACTCGGTTATTTACACTTTCGAATAATAGAAGGACTAGGGGGCATTCCATGAAGTTAGGAAGTAGCACACTTAAGACTAATCGGAGAAAATTCTTTTTCACTCAATGCACAATAAAGCTCTGGAATTTGTTGCCAGAGGATGTGGTTAGTGCAGTTAGTGTAGCTGGGTTCAAAAAAGGTTTGTATAAGTTCTTGGAGGAGAAGTCCATTAACGGCTATTAATCAAATTTACTTAGGGAATAGCCACTGCTATTAATTGCATCAGTAGCATGGGATCTTCTTAGTGTTTGGGTAATTGCCAGGTTCTTGTGGCCTGGTTTTGGCTTCTGTTGGAAACAGGATGCTGGGCTTGATGGACCCCTGGTCTGACCCAGCATGGCAATTTCTTATGTTCTTATGTTTTCTGTTTCCTGAGAGAGGAGCTTTTTCCACCTTCCTTGTCTCTTATCTTGGTATTCCCTTTTTGAAACATTTATTTTTAAAGCATACCTGAGTCCTTACCAGGAGGCTCAGTGTGTGTAAAGGGAATGGTGTCTCTCAGCCAGAGAAAATGATTTAACTGTAAGGCATTCTGAAGAGTGGATTTTCATCCTGTCCTGGATGAGAGGAGTGAAAAGAGGGTAGCAGTTGCCTGGACCTAGTAGTAAGGTTCATTATCTCCAGGAAATTCAAGGATAAGAGGCATATAAAGATATTCAACAAGCACTGTGAATAGTATTTATTTATTTATTTATTTTTTATATACCAATATTCGTGGGAACAACACATCAGTAAGCAGAAAAGGAAGAACTACAGGAGAGAGAGAGAGGAGTAATTGGGATTTTTCTGTATGGATTTTGAATAAATTGGACAATAAGAACTATCCCCTATCAATTGAGAGGAAGCTTACAAACTGCCTTGATTGATTGGATGAAATAGATTTTAAATCTATTCATTGGCATTTGAAGTGATCTATTAATCTGCTTGGAAAAAAGAGAAGGTCACAAATCTATGTCAAGACCTTAATTGTGTACCATCATATATTGAAACAACTAAAGCTTGTAAAAAAAACCCTTCATTAGTTTCACTATTCATCAGTAAAGTTATCTTGGAAACCATCCAATGCTTCCTGCGTGTTTAATGTTGCTGTGATTGTCAATGCTGCTGCTTACAGGAGCTTTAATTTTAGCAAGGCCTAGAAGAAAATTCTTCCCTCCTGACCCCCCCGCTCAAGGAGTCCTGGACACTCAGGTGAAATAACAACTTGGGAAGAGAGACCTTAAGAGACTTGCGCTTGAGGTATGGCTCCTGGGGCCTTTATCCCGGACTATTAGCACAGGGGTTATACTCCTTTTATTTATTTATTTATTTATTTTTAATTTTTATATACCGGAATTCCTGTATACAATACAAATCAGTCCGGTTTACATGGAACGAAAAGATAGCCCTGGTCTGGGAAGTCAGATCGGGGTTTTTTTACAAAGAACATTGAACAATAACATATAATACATTCATAATACAAAGAACATTGAACAATAACAATAAATCCTTAAATATTTTCATAATTTTATTAAAATTAGGCCAATGGCATGTTGAACTTAAATTAAATGTAAGGTAAATTGAAATTTAATTTTGCATAAAATTGCATATTATTAACTGTAACACAGAAATTTAATTTTGCATAAAATTGCATATTATTAACTGTAACACAGAATATTCCCAAGTTCAATCAGGATGCGGCGCTTAGTTACATTCTGGAGATTGGAACGCTTGCCTGAAGAGCCAGGTTTTTAACTTTTTTTTGAACTCTGGTAGACTGGGTTCGAGGCGTAGGTCAGGGGGGAGAGCGTTCCAATGGTGTGGTCCTGCAGTTGAGAGTGCTCTTTTTCTTAGTAATGATGTTGCTGGAGGGGCGAATAATGTGCCTCTGTAAGCGCTTCTGATGGGTCTGGAGGATAGGTGTGGACGAAGTTGAGTTTGGAGTGATATAGGTGCGATGTTGTGTATTGATTTATGAATAATGGTGAGGGTTTTAAAAAGGATTCTCTGTTTGATGGGTAGCCAGTGGAGGTTGCTCAGAATGGGGGAAATATGTTCTCTTTTATTGGTGTTTGTTAGGATTCTGGCAGCGGCGTTTTGTACCATCTGTAGAGGCTTGATACTGTTAGCGGGGAGACCAAGTAGAATTGCGTTACAGTAGTCGAGTTTTGAAAAATTTCAATGAATTTTCAAAAGGTTTTACGTGTGTAAATGGGCTTTTGAAAATGACTACAGTATATGCTGCTTTTATGCTCATAATTTTTGAAAATTCACTTCAATACATTTTTTAATGAAACAGACATTTGAATAGCTTACCATCAATCATAATGTGCAGATTAGAGTAGTATGTGTGGGATAGAATGGGTAAACAGGGAATTTATTTACCTTTTCATTTAGTACCGGAGTAGGGGGACACTCCATGAAACTGATAGCTGATTTAAAGCAAATGTAATTAAATTCAATTACAGTGTGACATTTGTTGCTGGAGGGCATGGTAAAGGTTAATAGCCTAGTTCAGTGATGGCGAACTCCAGTCCTCGAGTGCCACAAACAGGCTAGGTTTTCAGGATATCCAGAATGAATATGCATGAGAAAGATTTGTATGCACTGCCTCCATTATATGCAAATCTCTCTCATGCATATTCATTCTGGATATCCTGAAAACCTGGCCTGTTTGTGGCACTCGAGGACTGGAGTTCGCCATCACTGGGCCTAGTTGGTCTTAAAAAAAAAATTAAAAAAAAAAATAAATATATATATATATATATATACACAGGTTTTTGGAGGGACAGATTCATTAACAATTATTAATCAGACAGAAGTGGGCATTTCCACCTTGTGTTTCTGGGAACGAGCAATAGGGAAGGACCTTCTACTAAAATCTGTTGGGTATGTCCAAGGGACCTGAGTTAGCCACTGTCTGAGACAGGATGCTGAGCCCGATGGACCATGGCACTTCAGTTTTCTCCAAGACCAGTATGGCTACCAGAACTAACCTGTTATATAATAAATGCTTAACCATTCCCTACAATAACTCCTGCTCAGAAAAGGAGGGATAGCTGTGACATTTTCTAAACCAAAGCTTCTTAAGCATTCTCTTTACAGTCCATCTAGAAGGACCCAAGATTAGGTTGTTGTAATCTCCTTCATACCCAGAATGCCTTTGATTTTGTAGACTGTCTGCATTTTTCAGCAATTGATAGTGTGGCAAAATGGGGGTTTTGCATGCTTTATGATTTGTTTTTCTCTGTGACCATTTTCTCCAGGGAGCTCATTTTCTCTCAGATGACCTGCAGGTAGTGTTTGACCCCCTATGCATTGAAGTTCATTGTAGTTATCTGGATAACGTTGGGGGCATTCCAGAGCTGGCTAGACTTATTTGAATAAATTAGCTGGATAATACTGAATATCACCTGTGCCACTGAATATCCAGTATAAGCTAGCCAGTTAAGTTTATTCTCCTGACTTCGCCAGACTCCCTGCAGCTGAATATCGTACTCTATATTTCTATCACAAGTTGCTGCAATGTGTTTTTGGGGATATTTTTGCAAGGGTTTCTAGAAGCAATATGAAATAAGAATATAGTATAGAAAGAAATGTTGACAATTTCTGTTTCTCCATCGAGGCTACTACACTCAGATTTCCACCCTAGCGGATGTCCAGGAGAACGTGATGGAATACCTCCATGTTCTCAGTCGTCCAATGGTCATCAGCCACAATCATGACATCATATGGACTGAGGCCTACATGGACAGTGCTGTAAGTACTTGGAGCAAAAGATTCAATTCGTATAATTTGGGAGCTTAGGTTGAAAGTAGCTGGATTTCTTGTAATAACCCCAGAATTTCATATAATAAAAAGAAAAAGCTAGGGCTGAGCTTTTGGTATGTCATGGCATAACTATTGCAGTTTTCTTGGGGATCCTGTTTCTTATCTAGTCGCATGTGCAACTGAGTCACATAGCAAGATCTAGATGGAAAGATAGTCCCTAAATTCTAATCATACAGCCTACTATAATGAAATGCCTTTCTGCTCCTTGAACTATCTCTGCTTTATTATTTCATATATATATATATATATATATATATTTGCTTACACCACAAAAAATGTGCTATAGATCATCTTCGATAATTTTACTGACTTCCATAATGTCTGAAAGAGAGAAGGTTATGGATCTATAGGAAACAGACATTCATTGCTATCTCATGCAAAGCGACCTCCATACCTCCTTGGACTGACGGAGATGCAGGTCATGTGTGGCACTAGGATAAGGCAGGGGAGAAGCTCTCATGTTCTCTCGCAGTCTGTGCTTATCTATACACCTTTGAGTCAGAAGGAAATGTCTGCCCTGGTAATGTTACACAGAAAGGAGTCAGAGAAGAAACGGTGTCCACATTCAGGTAAGATATATAATCCAGATATTTTGTGGACAATCAGAGTTCTCCTAGATTTAGAGATTCAGCCACGCTTCATGGAAAAGAAGTCTCTGAGAGAAATGGAACACAACATCTCCCATATATTTTGTAAGTGTTCTAGGACAGTGGTTCTCAACCGGTGTGTCGCTTCCCGGTCTCCCGCTGACCCAGCTGCTCCCCGGTCCTTGTCAGCCCGGGCGAAACACGACAGGACAGCTGGAGTCAGCGACACCGGCATGGTCTCTTCTTCCCGCCCTCCCCCTCCCCCCCCCCCCCGGTGGCCCGGAAGAGGAAGTGGTGAGCATTGGGTGCGTGCGCGGAAAGAAGAGATCATGCTAGTGTGGTCAGAATCTGCCCGAAGAACAGAAGAGAGGCGCGACGCGCAGAAAAATGAAGAAGAACGTCAAGCCCCGCGGCTGATGGGGGGACTCCTCCACGAGGGCTGAAAATGAAGGAGGTTAGGGTTGGGAGGAGGCTGCTGTTGCCGCTAGTTCGGGGGAGGGGGAGAGAGTGAATGAGCAAGCATGTGTGTTTGAGATCCTGTGTGAGTGAGATAGCATATATGTGAATGATTGAGAGCCTGTATATGTGAAAGAGAGTATGTCTGTGATTGAGAGCCTGCCTGAGAGAGAGAGAGAGCATGAATGTAAGTTTACGATTGGGAACCTGTATGTGTGAAAGAGTATGTGTGTATGATTGAGATCCTTTTGTGTGAGAGAGATCATGTGTATGTATGATTAAGAGCCTGTGTGTATGTGATTGAGAGCTGGTTTAGGTGAGGGAAAATGTGAGTATGTGATTGAGAGCCCGTGTATAAATGAGAGAGAGCATGTTTGTAAGCATGTGAATGAGAGTCTGTGTGTGAGAGAAAAAGACAGCATGCATGTGTGTGATTGAAAGCCTGTGTGTGTAAGCTTGAAAAGATAGCATGTGTGTAAATGTGTAATTAAGAGCCTATATAAGTGAGAGAAAAAGCATGTGTATATGTGAGTGACTGAGAGCATGTGTGTATAGGTGTGTAATTGAGAGCCAGTGTGAGAGAGAGTGCTGGTATGTGACAGAGAGAGGAGAAAGTTCCAAGCAAACCACCCCTCCTCCTGCTAATTCAAAACAATCTCAGGACACCTGGATATCAAACGTTTCCAGGTATGCAGAGCAAAAAAATGTTTGTATCCTTATTTTTCATTACTGGGTCTTTGTGTCAGCTATTTTGAAATATTTTATTGGTATCTAGAAATTTTTTATGAGTTTTTAATTATTGGATATTCCACTCATCAGCTGTTTCGAAATAATCTGTTCTTTTTGTTAGTATGGATTTACTGCTACTGATTTTATATTTCTTGATTTGTTTTATAAGGATGGGTGATGTTTCTTTTTTCCTTTATTACACTGCATACAGAGACTCTGGCCTGTTGCGGTTTCCAATTCAGTTTTTTCTGCATGCTTCTAGTTATGCGTTTTGGTCTCTATTCTTTGTTAGGTGAGGGTCAGCACATGTGCTAGAAGTGAGGTGTTCTGCTGGCGTGTAGTTTGTGTAGGGCTCTATAGCAGCCTGGTTTGGTCCGTTTTCCTAATAGGAGGTGCATTGGTGTCTTAAGGCCTGGTGTAATATTTCAGTGTTGCCTTTTCTTAGGTAAGGTGGTTACTGTTTAAGTGCTGGAAATTGGTACTGTTTTGGTGTGGGATGTTTACTATTTATGCAATTTTATTCAGACAGAATATATATCTTTTCCTTGTGTCATTTTAAACAAAAATAATTACCGGACCTTTACCTTTTATTTCCGCCGTGAATTGTAATGAGCAGTGTGTCACACATGTGAGCGTGGCCTGTCAGGTGTCATGTCACGATGGGTAAAGGTTGAGAACCACTGTTCTAGGATATTGATGTAGCACAGAGACAGTGTCACAGTGCCAGAATATTCAGGATAGTTGTTTTTAGAGGGACACTAGAGTGTAAGGTGGCGATCTTGAGCATGCCAAGGTATGGCCTAGGCATAGTGCTCTTCCAAGCAGAAATGAGTAAGGTTCTTATAGATTTTATCTTTCTGTCCAGTAAGATGTATGGGGTTTTTTTTGTTTGTTTTTTTTTAGTTATCTGCATTTGCATAATTAAGCTTCAGAATTACATTGCTGGAAATGCATCAAAGCTTAAATACCTTGGATTTGGCTCCTGGTAGTGAAAGCATCAGAGATTCTGGGTTCTATTAGGCCTTCAGGAGCACCTGTGGCCACATGCTGTTTTAATTTCCACCTCTTTCATTGCATATGGCAACTGGAATTCATCAGTCTTTGTTGCATTATGCCTTCCTGTTAGGATGCCTGCATTCATTTTATTCATCGCTTTGGTTGTCTGTTTCTGCTGTATTTTTTTTTTGTGCTTTCTTCCTTTTATATCCTCATCCATCCATCCATCCATGTCACTGCTAGCTGCCACACTCTGAAGAGGTAAATGGGTGTCTCAGTGCTGTAAACTAGCCTGTCTTCCTTGTGATCCTGTGTTTTTCTGTGGTGTTTCTGTGGTAGTTTGTATGGTGACTGCTGAGCTGTACATCCAGTGATGGAAAGATGTAGAAAGAGCAAAGATAAGCCACTGTTGAACTTCTGTTACTTAGCTATGGTATTATGTTAAGATGAGTAAACCTTCCCTAATGGGCAGGTCTGATGTTTTCCTTTGTGATTTCCTGCGGGTGACCTCTGATTACTAGAGTCTTTATTATATGGCATGCAGAAGTACTAAAAAAATTGTGCACGGGCCAGCGGCAACTTCTGTTTTGCTTGTTTTTTATTCTGTGAAAAAAATGTACTTTGGGCTGAAGGCACGCCTTCCGAATTTGGCAGAACGGAGAGTTTGGTTTATGTTGTAGATGTGCCAATTGGCGAGGCCAAAGACAAACTGGGTTACCACACTGGATGTATCCTAGAACTGCGCAGTGTTGTGTGGTGATGATATACTGGAGGTCTCTGTGCAGTACCTAGATCTCATGTTTGTTGTTTATGTACAGTGCAGGTACCTTTTTGCGCCAAGTTTTATAACATAGTACTTAGGGCTGAAGCTCGCGTGTACAAACTACATGCGGATTTCACCCATGATTTTCAAAGTGGACTTGTGCGCATAGGTCCACTTTGAAAATTTGGTGGTGCTCGTGAACTCTTGCAGGGCACACACGTGCACATTTATGCCTCTGTGGGAGCAGTGGGGATGTGTATTCGTTTGCGACAAAATAGGAAATATCGTCTATATTTCCTATTTCGTTGCATTTCGGGGGGCCCCGAAACGATAGGAAAACCCATGAAATTTTGTGTAGCTTTCTTATCGTTTTGGGGGTGGGGGGGAGAAAGGGCACACAAAAAAAACCCCAAACCCACCCCAACTCTTCAGATACAATTACAATCCTGCACCTATCCCTCCTCCCCAAAAAAAAAACCTTGCCTAAAGTCCCTGGTGGTCCAGCGGAGGTCCCGGGAGCGATTTCCCCCCCTTGGGCTGTCGGCTGCCAGTAAACAAAATGGCGCCGTGGCCCTTTGCCCTTACCATGTGACAGGGCTATCAGTGCCATTGGCTGGCCCCTGTCACATGGTAGGAGCAATAGATGGCCCGCGCCATTTTTTAAGATGGCGCCGGCCGTCCATTGTTCCTACCATGTGACAGAGGCCGGCCAATGGCACCGATTGCCCTTACCATGTGACAGAAGCTAAGGGCCACCGGCGCCATTTTGTTTACTGGCAGCTGACGGCCCGAGAGTGGGAGATTGCTCCCAGGACCCCCACTGGACCACCAGGGACTTTAGGCAAGTTTTGGGGGGCTCTGGAGGGTGGGGGATTGTAATTAATTAAATCTGAAGGGTTGGGGTGGGTTGGTATTTTTTTTTCGGTTCGGGTCAGCCGTAAAAAAAAATCTGCCTGAACCGCGGGAAACTAAAATTCCTGCGACGGGCCGAACCAAAAGGTTCAGCCGAATCACATCTCTAGGGAGCAGGTCTAAATGTTCACATGCACATGTATTTATGCGCACCGTCAGATTTAGAAAGTACACGCACAAATGGTTTCCCTGCCATGACTCCGCTTTGGGGAAAACCTCATTCACATACATGTGAAATTGCTTTCGTGCATACTTCTACGCAAACAGCCTACCTAGGATAATTTTCAGAAGGCCTATAGTCTCTTGTAAAATGACATTTTTTGCATATCTATGCTTTACAAATTCACTGCTTGAAAAGATAAGTAACTGGAATTTTTCAAACAGACTAGAAAGTAGATTTATTATTTAACATCAGCAATGATTTTTGCCAGCTTACAAACCTAGAACTGTTTTGAACAGAGAAAAAGTAGAAAGTGGAAGCTGCTGCTGGAGCTGACTCTATCTTTTTTTTTTTTTTTTTTTAATTCAGAAAATTACCATGGTTTAACATTCACATTGCTTCTATAATGCCGCAGCCTAAGATAATGCCACATGAAGAATAATCCTCTGTTACCAAGGCCTACAGAAGGTTTTCTGTCCATGCAGATATCACAGAATCCTTCATGTTAGCAGGTGTTAAAAATGAAGTAGTATTGTCTGTCCTTTCATGATTGCCCTGTAGGGAAAAAATAGAGCATTACCAGGTTCATATTGAAAATATTTTGGAAATCTGATAGTGAAAAATAATTGTGCCTTTTCTATAGGCCTTCGTTGCATTTTACATATATTTAATGTACTGAAAATATACCAGTCTTCTTTGCATTGGTGCACATTTGAGGTTAATTTAAAAAGAAAAAAACAAAACATAAAATGGATAATTTATCTGGCTAAAGTTAGTCAGATAAATTATTGGGGATATTCAGCAGGATAAAGGTTAGGTTTCAGAGTTATCTGGGAGTGTATTCTAGCCATATTCAAAGACTATAGCTGGAGTGATGGCAAGTGTTGTGTTTTTTTTTTTGTAATTTAGTTTATTGAAAGCATAACCACAGTATAATGAACACTAAACAAGACATCAGCAGCAAGGTTCTGAACAGTGATGACAAGTTTAAAAAAAAAAAAAAAACTAAAGTGGGCCTGCTAGCCACAGTAGCTCCCCCCCCCCCCAGTGAAACCAATGTCTGCCCTTTTGCAGCTAATTTTCACTCCCCACCCCCCCCCCCCCCGAAAAAAATAGTAAAAAAAAAAAAAAATTGCAGATCTATAGGCCTGAAAAGCCTCTCCCTCCCCCAAATTGGTCAATCATAATGAAACAGAATTTCCTCTCCTGAAGGTAACTCACCCCTCCTCCTCTCTTAACCATCAACCCAAGCTGAAACCCTCCTGCCCCACCTTGCCCAGCAGCTCAGAACAATTGTCCAGTTTTCTGCACATCCAGTGTTGCTTGGCCCATAACATTCTGTTACAATTTTTTAGGGGTCTGCTGTAAAAGATCGATATTGGTTTCACTAGAGTGGGGGAGTGATATTGGGCTCTAAGGTTTGAACTAAGCCCAGTTACTTCTAAAAAAAAAAAATAAAATAAATAATAATAATAATAATTTTTTACATCTTTGAAATTGCAGCTATCCTCATGAGTTCTGAAATCCATGTGTGTGATCAACCAGAGATTTCTTAGTTTTCATTGTTATAAAAATGTTATTGAAAAACTGTTTTGAGTCCCATCCCTCCTGTGCTAATAAAGAAAAATATTTGAGCCACTTGAACAATACTGAATTCTCTGATTTGTCAATTCTGTTTTTTTCAATTTGGCAACTAAGATGGTAGAATGCATGCCTGCATTACTAAAGCTTGAAGAGGATCGAGCCATGTAACTGCTATGAAAGATGACTCTGGAAAACTTGTCAATTCCTGTCAAGAGATTGCTTCAGTTTTTGCACAGTACTATCAACAACTACCAGGCCGAGCGCACCATTTAGCCCCGCTTGACCACACGTTTTACATGAGCTATTGTTTGACCAACCTCCCCCCGCCCCCCCTCACCCCCGAAACTAATAGCACTCATCACATGCAAATGCATGTTGATGAGCCTATTAGTTATATCCGCGGGATACTGAAAGTTAAATGTGCGGCCAAGCTGCACATTTTACTCTCAGAAATTAACGCCTGCCCAAAGGCAACACCGGGAAAGATGTACAGAAAATCAGAAAAAACAGCTTTTCTATACACCCTCTGACTTAATATCATGGCGATATTAAGTCGGAGGTCCAAAAAAACAAAAGAAAAAAGCTGTCCGCCGGCCCGCAGGTTGGAAAATGGACGCTCAATTTTGCCGGCGTCCGTTTTCCGAACCCATGGTTCGACAACCGGCGGAAAATTAAGCCTCGGTTGTCAGACCCGCTGACAGCCGCTGCCTCCTTATTAGGGCGGGTCCTAATTTAAATAAAGAATTGCGCGCTCAGGAGAGCGAGTGCTCGCCTTGGAGCGCCGGCTCTCCCGCGGAGTTTATTGAATCAGCCTGTATATTCTGCCACCTTGAGTTCTTTACCTCAAGTAAATGATTACTAGGGATGTGAATAGTTTTAGGACGATTAAAATTATCGTCCGATAATTTTAATATCGTCTTAAACCGTTATGGAACACAATACAATAGAGATTCTAACGATTTATCGTTATAAATCGTTAGAATCGTGAGCCGGCACACTAAAACCCGCTAAAACCCATCCCCGACCCTTTAAATTAAATCCCCCACCCTCCCGAACCCCCCCCAAATAACTTAAACATTTCCTTGCCAAATCCTACCCCCCCCCCCCAAATGACTTAAATTACCTGGGGGTCCGGAACGGCAGCGGTCCGGAACGGGCTCCTGCTACTGAATCTTGTTGTCTTCGGCCGGCGCCATTTTCCAAAATGGCGCCGAAAAATGGCGGTGGCCATAGACCAACAGGATTCGACGGCAGGAGGTCCTTCCGGACCCCCGCTGGACTTTTGGCAAGTCTTGTGGGGGTCAGGAGGCCCCCCCCAAGCTGGCCAAAAGTTCCTGGAGGTCCAGCGGGGGTCAGGGAGCGATTTCCCGCCGCGAATCGTTTTCCGTACGGAAAATGGCGCCGGCAGGAGATCGACTGCAGGAGGTCGTTCAGCGAGGGTTCCGGCGCCTCGCTGAACGACCTCCTGCAGTCGATCTCCTGCCGGCGCCATTTTCCGTACGGAAAACGATTTGCGGCGGGAAATCGCTCCCTGACCCCCGCTGGACCTCCAGGAACTTTTGGCCAGCTTGGGGGGGGCCTCCTGACCCCCACAAGACTTGCCAAAAGTCCAGCGGGGGTCCGGAAGGACCTCCTGCCGTCGAATCCTGTTGGTCTATGGCCGCCGCCATTTTTCGGCGCCATTTTGGAAAATGGCGCCGGCCGAAGACAACAAGATTCAGTAGCAGGAGCCCGTTCCGGACCGCTGCCGTTCCGGACCGCCGCTGGACCACCAGGTAATTTAAGTCATTTGGGGGGGTTCGGGAGGGTGGGGGATTTAATTTAAAGGGTCGGGGGTGGGTTTTAGCGGGTTTTAACGATTTTAACGATATATCACGATATTTTACCCCCCCAAACGGCAACAATACGATTCCCTCCCCCTCCCAGCCGAAATCGATCGTTAAGACGATCGAGGACACGATTCACATCTCTAATGATTACCTATCATCCATTCAATTACCTGCTGTCTCTCCTCAGCAATTGCAGTTTTTGAATGAACCTCTTAAAATTAAGGAAATAAGTCTAGGTAACTCACAATGAAGTTGCATAAAGCATCAGGTCCAGATTGACTTTCTGCTGAATTATATAAAATTCTCATTTGTTCTCTTGCTGTTTTAATGTTCTTCTTTCAAGATTTAGTATTCCCTGTACGTACCAGGATCAGTCCAGACAATGGGTTATCTCCCCCTTCCAGCAGATGGAATCAGATAGAACTTTGAAGGATGCTTCCTTATAAGGTAGTGCACCCTCTACTAATCCTCAGTATTCTCTTGATTCCAGCAGATGACAGTGGTGGCTTTCATTCCCCACTGAGATGACTAGAAAGCTATTTTAGGAATTTTCTCTATTTTCCTCAGCTTTCTTTTCTTTTGGATGGATCAAGTCTAATAAAAAAAAAAATAAATTTGAATTTTCTGAGGGAATTATTTGGAGAGCTTTCCTGTAGCCTCCGCTCCTGTTTTAGTGGGAGCATTCTATAGCTTGCAGGCAGTACTATTTGCAGCTCTCCCCACCCCTCCCATCTCTGTTGTCGGGGTAAGTTTGTTTTTATTTCCTTTTGACAGGTTATTTCCTCTCTTCCTCTCTCCGGGGTGCAAGTCTGTGGTGCCGACCTCTCCCCCTGTGGCTGCTATCCGACCCGCTGCCCCTGAGACACCGTTTTCCTCGGGGCAGCCGGCACAGAGAGGCATTATTCCTCTGTGCTTCTATCTGTGGGTCGCTGAGGGATAGAGAGAGAGCAGGACTGAAGCGGAGGCTATTACCCACTTCTTACAGCCATGAACATGGTGAGTTTGAGGAAGAACAGGCTGAAGCGGAGGTTTTCCCCGCTTCCTGCAGCTTTAAACCCTGCCTGTTTCTTGCGTTAAGAACAGCTGGTTCCCTCGCGGCTCCGTCGGGGATCCCCATGCCTTGTTTGTCCAGGTGCTGCGCTTGGGGAGAGCCCGGGTCGAGGCTCTCCCATGAGGGGATTTGCACAGCTTGCCTCCCTGGTGGGGAGGGACCCTCTCAACCACCGGGCCACTCTGGTTCTTGTCTTCTGGCGCGCCTCGACGCTCAGGGGCCGGCCCCGATCTCACTGACCGCGGGAACGGTGGCCATTTTGTCTCCAGACTCGGCTGCTCCGGTGCTAACAGGAGAAGAGCAGGACGCTCCTTTTTCATCTCAGCCGCCGGTTTTCACACCCGTTCCACCTCTGGAGCCTTTTCCTCAGTCAGGGGATCTTCCCACTCTTCCTCTATCGGGGCCACTTCCGTTTTCCACTAATTTTGTTCTCCTGCTTCACAATGCTTACCTGGCCAGAATGGGCCAGCACCAGGAATTTCTGGTGGGACCTCCTCCTCCTAAGGTACCCAGAATGGCTGATTCCACTGAGGTCTTGCGAAGTGCCCAGACCATGAGGAGTGCCCAAGGGTCAGAGGTCCCGGGACCAGGGGTACTTCCGACCACCTCAAGCGCTCTGAGGGTCAGTTTGGTACACCCCTCTGCGGGGGGGGGGGGGGGTGGTCTGTTCCTCAGGACCCGGATCCGGATGAACCTTCAACTATGGCTCAATTGGAAGGGGATGATCCTAGAGTCCTGCGGATCTTCCAGAGGGATGAGCTGGACCCCCTCATTCCACATATCCTACAGGAATTGGACATTGAGGCCCCTCAGGACCCGCCTGAGCCTAATCTACCAACGAAGAAAGGGGATCCCCTTCTGGCTGGTCTACGTGCACTGTGTAGGTCCTTTCCTTCCCATCCCACGTTCCTTCAACTGTGGGATTCTCCGGAGACCTCCCTCAGGTCGGCAGAGCCATGAATAAGCTATATCCTCTCCCGGATGATTTCCTGGAGCTTCTTAAGGTTACCAAAGTAGATTCTGCAGTCTCAGCAGTGATGAAAAGAACTACCATTCCAGTAACGGGTGGTGCAGCCTTGCAAGATCTTCAAGATCGAAAGCTGGAAGTTTATCTTAAGAGAGTTTTCGAGGTGTCTGCCCTGGGGGTCCGGGCAGCCATTTGTAGTTCCTTCACTCAGCGTGCAGGTCTCCGCTGGCTTCAACAGCTGCTCAACTCCCAGGAGTTGCCTCCTGAGGAAACATTTCAGGCAGACCACCTGGAGGCCGTCATAGCATATGGAGCAGACGCTCTATATGACATTCTGAGAGTATTGGCCAGATCTATGGTTTCTACAGTCTCGGCTAGACGCCTTCTCTGGCTTCGCAACTGGTTGGTGGATTCTTCTTCCAAGTCGCAGCTGGGATCCCCTACCCTTCAAGGGCAAGCTACTATTTGGGGAGGATCTGGACCAGATTATCAAGTCCCTCTGAGAGAATAAGGTACACACACTGCCAGAGGATCGCCGTCGTTTAATTCCACTAGAAGCCGATTCAGGAATCAACGTCGTTTCCGCCAGGCAAGGACTGCAGCTCCTCATCAGCCGTCCTCTCGATCTCAATCCTGGTCTCAGTCCTTTCGTGCCCGAAGACAGCCCTGCTCTGGTCCGGCCCAGGGGACATCCTCCAAGTCTTCACAATGAAGCTATGCCGGCCCACTCCCCGATCTCCAGCATAGGGGGACGTCTTTCCCTTTTCTACGAGGAGTGGGTCAACATCACGTCAGATCAGTGGGTCCTGGATATTCTAAGACACAGCTACGTGTTAGAATTTGCTCGGCCACTAAGAGACAGGTTCCTCTTCTCTCCATGTGGCCCAGTCCAGAAACAGCTCATAGTCCGGCAGACACTCGACAGGCTTCTGGCTCTCGGAGCGATTCGTCCGGTCCCCCCCCCTGGAAGTAGGCCGGGGACATTATTCGGTATACTTCATTGTCCCCAAGAAGGGGACTATGAGATCCTTCCGCCTGATCTTGGATCTCAAGATGGTCAACAGGGCCCTCAAGATTCCCCACTTTCAGATGGAAACCTTGCGCTCCATGATAGCGGCAGTACACTCTGGAGAATTTTTGGCCTCCCTGGATCTGATGGAAGCTTATCTACACATTCCCATCCTCCAAGCGCATCAGCACTTTCTATGATTCAAGATTCTGGGACAGCATTTCCAGTTCCAGGCTCTACCCTTTGGTCTTGCGACCGCTCCTCGAATCTTCATGAAGGTGATGATAGTAGTAGCTGCCGCTCTCCGGAGGGAGGGAGTCTTGGTGCACCCATACATGCACGACTGGCTCATTTGGGCAAAGTCCTCAGCCCAGTGCCACTGGGCGGTCGACAAGGTGTTGACGATTCTTCACTCCCTCGGTTGGTGGTCAACTTTGCCAAGAGCAGCCTTTATCCATCTCAGTCACTGGACTTCCTGGAGGAGCATTTCGACACAGTGCTGGGCAAGGTGTTTCTGCCCCGGATAGGGCTCATACACTCATAGCTCAGATACAGCGATTCATCGGTCTCTTGCTTCCAACGGCCTGGGATTACCTCCAGGTCCTGGGATGGTGGCTTCCACCATCGATCTGATCCCCTGGGCGTTTGCACATATCCATCCCTTACAGCGCGCCTTGCTCTCCCGCTGGAAGCCGGTGTCTCGGGACTTCAAAGCCATCCTTCATCTCCCGCAGGGAGCCAAGGACAGTCTCTTGTGGTGGTTCAACCTGTCTCATCTTCTCCAGGGTGTTCCTTTGGACATCCCGAAATGGGTAATTGTCACGATGGATGCCAGTCTCTCTGGCTGGGGAGTGGTGTGACAGATGAGTTCTGCACAAGGGAAGTGGATGCCGTCCCAAGCAACTTGACCGATCAATCTGGCATTGAAACGCTTCCTACCTCTCGTCCATCATCGCACAGTCTGAATACTCTCAGACAATGTGACCACTGTGGCCTACATCAGTCGCCAAGGGGGCACGAGGAGCCAGCATGTCTCTCGGGAGACAGGTTGATGGCGTGGGCGGAGACTTATCTCTCCCGCCTAGCGGCTTCTCACATCGCAGGCGTAGACAACGTTCAAGCCGACTTTCTCAGTCATCAAAATCTAGATCCCAGAGAGTGGGAACTCTCAGAGGAGGCGGTGAATCTCCTGTTCCACAGATGGGGGACCCCCTATCTGGACCTAATGGCAACCTCCCAGAATGCCAAGGCAGCTCGGTTCTTCAGTCGCAGAACAGAGTATGGCGCAGATGGAGTGGATGCCTTAGTCCTCCCCTGGCCCCGTCATGTTTTCCTCTACTTGTTTCCTCCTTGGCCTCTGGTGGGCAAGGTGCTCCGGAGAATAGAGTCCCACCAGGGCCCGGTAATTCTGGTGGCGCCGGAATGGCCCCGTCATCCGTGGTTTGCAGACTTGATCAACCTCGCAGTGGACGGACCTCTTCGTCTGGGTCACCTTCCACGCTTGCTGCTTCAGGGTCCGGTATCTTTCGCCCAGGCCGATCGCTTCTATCTTGCGGCCTGGCTTTTGAGAGGCGCCGGCTGAGATGGCGTGGATACCCAGAGGCTGTTATCTCGACCCTCCTCAAGGCTAGAAAGATGTCTACCTCCATCTCCTATATCAGGGTATGGAAAGTTTTTGAGAACTGGTGTGCCTCCATACCTGTGTCGCCACGGACTGCCTCGGTGGCTCAGATCCTATCTTTTCTTCAACAGGGACTGGACAAGGATCTGGCCTACAACTCACTGAGAGTGCAAGTCTTTGTCCTAGGTTCTCTACTTTATCGACGAGAGGGAAATTCCCTTTCCTCTCACCCGGATATTATCCGATTCCTCAGGGGGGTGAAGCATGTGAAACCCCCGGTCCACGCTCTTTATCCTTCGTGGAGTCTCAATCTCGTTCTCTGAATCTTAGTTGGACCAACCTTTGAACCCAATTGTTCCTCGATCCTCAAGGATATCACTCTCAAGATGGTTTTCCTGGTAGCTATCTCTTCTGCCTGCAGAATCTCGGAGCTTCAAGCACTCTTGTGCAGAGAGCCCTACCTTCGTTTTACGGATTCGGGAGTTTCCTTGCACCAGTGGCGTAGCCAGAATTGATTTTTTGGGTGGGCACAAGGTTAACATGGGTGGGCTGTAGGCATGCAGGTCTACTAGTTGTTTTTTTACTGATAAATAATGCCAAATTATGCAGCATAGCATTCACATCTACGCCTAAGTATGAGGTTTACTTAATGATACAAACATAATTCATGGTGATTTGTGGTACTTTAGCCTTCTTATTATTACGATTTTATACACGGCTCCTACCTGTCCATAAATTTTGAGAGAGCGGTTGTGTTGCTTATATTTAAATTGCTAACATCTCAAAATATAGATATATATTTTTACCTTTGTTGTCTGATCTTTGTATTTTTCTAATCAGTTGGTCCTGGTCTCTTTTTCCCATTTTTTCCCTTATAGCTCATTTCCTAATTCCTTTTCAGTTTCTTTCTTCTATTACTGTCTTCTTCCCTTCCACACACACACACACACACACACACACACACACACACACACACGCTTTCTCTCACAGACTCCCTCTCACACACTCAAGCTGTCACTCTCACTTGCTCTCCCCCCCCCCCCCACACCCCCCCACAAGCTCACATTCTCTGCAGACACACATACAAGTTCTCACTTTCTCACCCCTCCCCAGGCTTATATTCTTATGCACGCACAGACGCACATCCAGGCACCCATTCTCACCCACACACATAAACCCAGACTCCCATTCTCACCCACAAACCCATGCTCCCAGTCTCACCCACACATATTCAAGCTCCCATTCTCATCCATACATATACACATTTAAGGTCCTATTCTCACCCACACATACACACATTCAAGCTCCCATTCTTATCCACATATTCAAGCTTCCATTCTCACCCACCCACACAAACCCAGGCTCTCATTCTCACCCATATATATATACACACATTCAAGCTCCCATTCTCACCCACCCACAAACCCAGGCTCCCATTCTCAACCACACATACACACATTCGAGCTCCCATTCACCCACATATTCAAGCTTCCATTCTCACCCACATACACACCCAGGCTCCAGTTTTCACCCACACACACACTCCCATTCTCATCCACACATACACATTCAAGCACGTGCACAGCTTCCGCTTTCTCCCCCAGAGCAGGAAGATCAGCTGCCTCTCCTGCTGCCACCGGACTCCTGCTATCTTCGGGCGTCGGGCCGTACTGCCCGCCGAACTTCCTGTCGGGGGGGGGGGGGAGCGGAAGCGCAGCGCACAACGTCCGCTTCCTCCCTCCCCCCCCCAAGCAGGAAGTTCGGCGGGCCATACGGCTCGACGCCCGAAGATAGCAGGAGTCCGGTGGCAGCAGGAGAGGAAGCTGATCTTCCTGCTCTGGGGGAGAAAGCGGAAGCTGTGCGCGGCGCTTCCGCTCCCCCACCCCCAAACAGGAAGTTCGGCGGGCCGTTTGGCCCGAAGATAGCAGGAGAACGGGTGGCAGCAGGAGAGGCCAGCTGATCTTCCTGCATTGGGGGAGGAAGCGGAAGCTGCGCGCGGCGCTTCCGCTCCTCCCCCCCCCCCCCGAACAGAAAGACAGGTTGGCCATACGGCCGCAGCAGCGCTTCCCCATGTGTGCTGTGATGGCGCGCGAGGCGTGGGTTCTCTTGTTCGCTGTCGCGGGGATGGGATCCCGCGACAGCCTTGCAGTTCCGGTGCCAGTTGGGTGGGCCTGGGTCTAAGTTGGGTGAGCACCTGCCCACCCAGGCCCACCTGTGGCTACGCCACTGCCTTGCACACTGTGCCTGCATTTTTGCCCAAGGTGGTTTCCGAGTTCCACTTGAATCAGACGGTAGAGCTTCCATCCTTCTCTGCGGACTCATCGGCTGATCTACGCAAGCTAGATGTCAAGCGTATCCTCATTCGCTATCTGGAAGTCACTAATGATTTTCGAATGTCGGACCATTTTTTGGTTCTCTGGCATGGTCCGAAGAAGGGGGCCAAGGCGTCGAAAACTACCATTGCTCGCTGGCTGAAGGAGGCGATCTCTGTGGCCTACATTGGAGCGGGTCGACCAACCTCCGGCGGGTGTCAAGGCCCATTCTTTTCGAGCTCAGGCTGCTTCCTAGGCATAGATGCAGTCGGTCTCGTTCCAGGAGATTTGTCGAGCAGCAACTTGGAAATCGTTACATACCTTTTGCTTGTCATTATCGTCTACACATACAGTCACCTACTTTTGCCTCCTTTGGCTCTAGGGTCATTCGAGCAGGGCTTTCCGGGGCCCACCCTACATAGGAAAGCTTTGGTACATCCCACTGTCTGGACTGATCCTGGTACGTACAGGGAAAAGAAAATTATTCCTTACCTGCTAATTTTCGTTCCTGTAGTACCAAGGAGCAGTCCAGATACCCTCCCTGACTGTTTATTGGGTTTGGGATTGCCTCTCTGCTCAAATTGTTCTTCACTGCCTTTTTTCCTTTGGCTGGTTAATGGTTCATTCTGCAAGTTTGTTGTTTGACACTGTTTTGTGCCCATTGCACACTGTTATTTGTTACTTAATTCTATTGTTCTTGATCCATCCTTGTTTTCCTCTTTGCTTTGATATACTCCATACTGAGGATTAGTAGAGGGTGCACTACCTTATTAGGAAGCATCCTTCAAAGTTCTATTTGACTCCATCTGCTGGAAGAGGGAGATAACCCACTGTCTGGACTGATCCTTGGTACTACAGGAATGAAAATTAGCAGGTAAGGAATAATTTTCTTACCACTGGGAAATTTGTTTACAGTGCCAATAGAGCCATTATTACAGTCATACCTAAATTAGGATAAGATCCTTTTGTATCCTCAATCTTATAGACATTTCTTTACTAAACTTGGACACTAAGTTATTGGCTAAAATAATGGCTGATAGGTTGTCTCGTATACTTCCAGATCTGATTTTAGATTCTCAAGTAGGGTTTATTAAGGGTCACCAATCAGTGCTTAATGTCCAAAAGATAATTGCATCTGTAGAGCAAGCCGAAAAAATGCAATTTGACTAGTTGTTCATTTTTGAGGCTGAAAAAGCATTTGATAAGTTCACTTGCGATTTTTTTTTTTTCTAATTTCCAGTGTTATGACATTAAGTTCACTAGTTTTTTGGGGTTTTTTCCCTTCAACTTCTCTTTGTTTTATATTCCTCTGCCATTGCAGCGCTGGCTGACAAGGGTATACTCTCTGAAACTAGAGGGGCAGATTTTAAAACCTCCGCACACAGCCTACATTTGTGAGCGCTACCCAGCCGCGCGCATGTTATAAAATCCGGGGTCGGTGCGCGCAAGGGGGAGCACACTAATGCACCTTGCATGTGCCGAGCTCTAGGGGAGCCCCAATGGCTTTCCCTGTTCCCTCTGAGGCCGCTTCGAAATCGGAGCCGCCTCAGAGAGAACTTTCCTTCTACCCCCCACCTTCCCCTCCCGTCCCCTATCTAACCTGCCCCCAGCCCTACCTAAATCCCCCCCTACTTTTATTTTGTTATTTTCACCTGCCTCGCCCCCACCCCTTTCACAAAGCCCCAGGACATAACGTGCGTCCCAGGGCTTTTGTGCATCGCCGGGCCTATGCAAAATAGGCTCGGCGTGCACAGGAGCGGTTACGTGCGTAAATCTTTTAAAATCCGCCCCATCGTGTTTGATAGAGGTACTAAACCTCCCACTTTCCCCTTTACTCTTTTTATTTGTTTTGCATCCCTTTTTGTATTTATCTCAAAACAATCATGACATCTCTGGAATCCCTCTTGGAACCTCAATTTTCAAGTTGGCTGCTTTTTTGCAAATGGTCTATTGCTACATACAACTTTTACCAATGGTCCTTTTGGAATTCCAGAGGTATGGGGATCCATTTTCAGCCGCTGTGTGGGTCGGCTAGTTAGCCGGATAAACATATCTGTCTAACTAGCAGGGTATATTCAATGGCGTGGTTGCCTCTAGCGATGCTTCTGCTGTTGCTAAGCTACACTTAAAGGCATCCCCAGAAGCACCGGTCCCATATTGTGGTAGCAGGCTGCTGTGATCCTGGAGACCCAACTGGAAATAAAGGTGTGGAGGAGAGGGGTGGGGAAAATTTTGGGGTGGGCGTTGGGGGGGGGGGGGATCTTAAGGCTGTGATTTTTACCATTTCCAAATACAAGGGGAGGTTAGGTTGGGGTGGGGGAGGGGAGGGGGAACACCCGGGGCAAATACATCTTTGTTTACGTTAAATGGGTCATTTTGGGGAAGGGCGAGTTCAGCCCCTTAGGGCCTTTGCAACTGGAATGGGAAGGAGACTGGGGACAGGTTGCAATGTTTTTTTTTTTCTTTTTTGTAAGGAAACTAAATTAACCTGATATATTCTTTTTTTAATTTATCTGGTCAAGCCTAAAGTTATCCGGCCGCACAAGGTTGTATTTGTTGTACTGTATGAAACCTGTAACTTTCTTGTACAGAAACCTCTTCCATGCCACCTTCTGTTTTTTTCCTTTATTGCATCTAATAAATTTCCATAAAAAATTGTATTAACATATTCTTTTGTTGATTATTGCGATAACCTTTACATAACAGGTTCCATTGGATCTTCTCTACTTCCCATTTTCTCTCTTCCTTCCAAACTGTAGACACCATTTCCATACTTTTCTTGAAATGATTGAAGATGAATTGTCAGGCAATTCCTGTAGCACACACCTGTGTTTCTATGCTCATGTACAGCATGACTGAGCATTGGTCATTGATGTCTCCTTAAAACCTTTTTATTCCGGAACTCCTGCTATGCACGTGACTGTTTTTACTGTAGAAGTTTTCTTCTCAGTTTGACGAATGTCCTTTTCTTCTTAATGTCCTTGCCATGGCAGCTTTTTGCATCCCAGGCCCAAAGTCTACTGCTCATGACCACCGTGGCTATGCCAGTCTTCAGCAAAAAGAATGAAACGGTAGGTTCTTTGCTGTTCTATCTTACATTGTATTGTGGGCCTTTGTCTTCAGTTAACAAGTCAATGGCCAGTACTAGAGATTGAGAGGTTTCTAGAAAAACTGTAAGTGGTGGAATACAGGGATGCAAATTGCAAAGCCAATATTCGTTGTATTCGTGGGGAAGCGAAACGTATCGTGATTCCCCACAAATACAACAAATTTTCCCCGAATTATTCGGCCGCCAATTTAAACAACACTCCCACCATCCTGATCCCCCCAAGACTTACCAAAACTCCCTGGTGGTCCAGCGGGGGGAGTCCGGGATCCATCCCCTGCACTCTCACATCCTCGTTACGTTTCAAAATGGCGCCGGTAGCCCCTGTGACATAGTAAGGGCAAGGCTATCGGCGCCATTTTGGTTCCTGACACCCGAAAAGCCTTGCCAAAAGTCCAGCAGGGGTCCGGGAACGACCTCCTGCACTCGGGCCGTATTGCCAATATTCAAAATGGCGCCGGCGCTACCTTTGCCCTCACTATGTCACAGGGGCCGACGGTCAGCCCCTGTGACATAGTGAGGACAAAGGCTGCCAATACTCAAAATGGCGTCGGCGCTAGCCTTAGCCCTCACTGTCGGCCCCTGTGACATAGTGAGGGCGAAGGTAGAGCCGGCGCCATTTTGAATACTGGCAATACGGCCCGAGAGCAGGAGGTCATTCCGGACCCCCGCTGGACTTCTGGCAAGTCTTGTGGGGGTCAGGAGGCCCCCCCCCAAGCTGGCCAAAAGTCCCTGGGGGTCCAGCATGGGTCCGGGAGTGATCTCTTGCACTCGTGCCGTCGGGTGCCAGGAATCAAAATGGCGCTGATAGCCTTGCCCTTACTATGTCACAGGGGCTACCGGTGCCATTGGTCAGCTCCTGTCACATGGTAGGAGCACAAGATGGTGCCGATGGCCATGTGACAGCGGCTGACCAATAGCACTGGTAGCCCCTGTGACATGGTAGGTCAAAGGCTATCTGCGCCATTTTGAAACTGGTTCGAGGGTGTGAGAGTGCAGGTGATGGGTCCTGGATCCCTCGCTGGACCACCAGGGAGTTTTGGTAAGTCTTGGAGCGGTTCAGGAGGGTGGGGGGTTGTAGTAAATTTAATTTTAGCCGGGTACCGAATAGGATTAGATGTAAAACCGTATCGGGGCGCCATATGGACGTATGCAACGTATTTGCCCCCCCGACAAATACGTATCCAGAATGCAACGTATGGCGTCCCTCTGCACATCCCTAGGAATCAGCACAACCTCCTCCTGTCTCTGCTATTGCTGTGTCACGAGGGAATTCTTTTGGGGGTTTGCTCCTTTCCCTCTTGTACTTAGCATCATTGGCTGGATGGTGGGGGGTGAGAAATGTCCTACAGGAAGGGGGAATCCCTGTCTTTGAAGGTGTTGATCCTAAGGGAGTCAGATTATTTATGAGAGAAGAGTTGGGTATTATGGAAAAATTGGCTGAGCCTGTGCAGAATGGGAAAGATTGGTGGGTGGGTTTATTTATTTATTATTTTTAAAAGAGGATCTTAGAGGTCCTGGAGAGCTTTTTCCATTTCAGTGCATGGCCAAATTTCTGGTAGCGGTGGAGTGTAATATCTCAGAGTAAGGGTTGATGGTTGGTAGGGTCATGACAAAATTTAGATCTTCTCCCAGAGGAGCCCTTGGAAGTGCTAAGTTGCCTAAAAAGGGATACCTTGGTACCTGCAGTTACTAAGAGGACGACAGTCTCTGTGGAAGAGAGAGTGTGGCTCTGAAGGCTGCTCAGGATAGGAAGATAGAAGCATACCGCAAGAGGGCTTTTGAGGTTTCCATCCTAGATTTCAGGGCTGATGTCTGTCCTGGCATTAGGGCACAGGTGTGCTTATGCTGAGTTGGATTGGAGGATAGTGTTTCTTAGCAGGATGCAGAACATCTGGAAACTGGAGTCACCTTTATAGCAGACACCTTGTATGATTTCATTCATACTTCTGCTAGAGGCTTGGTCTCTCTGGTGGTGGCTAGATATGGTTGTGCTCCCCCTAATTGGGAAGCAGATGTTTGGTCCAAATCTCAGCTGGGAAGCTGGTTTAAGCATCTCGGTAATTCCAAGGTTTATAAGTAATTGGACAACAAGCCCAAGACTGTGTATAAGGCGTTTTCTGTCAGCTGTAAGTTCAAAGAGTCTAGGTCAGGGATGGGCAGTTCCGGTCCTCGAGGGCCAGAAACCAGTCTGGTTTTCAGGATATCCCTAATGAATATGCATCAGAGAGATTTGCATGCACTCTGCCTCCGTTATATGCAAATCTATTTCATGTATATTCATTAGGATATCCTAAAACCTCGACAGGTTTGTGGCTCTTGAGGACTGGAATTGCTCACCCCTGGTCTAGGTGGTATTACCTAGGAAAGAGTTCCTCATTACAGTGGCAATATAGTGGCAGAGTGACTGCCACTTCAGGAGGACTTAAATGTTCTCCATGAAGATCTGTGGGTCTACTTTTCAGTTGTATGGATCGGGGGATGCTTGTTCCAGTTTTACGGGATGTAGGCCCGAATAACTACAAGCCAGTGGTTCCATTATAAGGAACATTTCTGCCATAGTTTGCTAGCCTGATAGTTGACACTCATAATTTGCCCTTGTTTCTTCCCATCTTAAGTGAGAAGCAGGGAAGTGGCCATGGGATCATCATCTCCAATTGGCAGCGGTGTTTTCGATGCAAGGAGGAAAACGGGGTGAAGGGCATTATTCCATCTATTTTGTGTTTAAAAAGCAAAAAGAGGGTAAATGTGCCCTTGAAGATGCCCCATTTTTGCATAAGCGTTCTCCAATCAGTGATTGAGGCTGTAAAAAATGTGGAGTTTCTGGCATCCCTGGATCATGGCAATAGCACTTTGGACCTATTCAGGAGTCATGGTGGTAGTTGCAGTGGCTGTGTGGAAAGGAATCATTGTACTCTCTTATCTGGATGATTAGCTGATTTAAGCAAATTAAGGGAAGATTCAGTGTGAATTCGGCAGGGTTGTTCATCTGTTTCAAGATTGTGGCTGGGTTATCAATTTTGCAAAAGCAAGCTTCATCCTTCTCAAGTTTGGAGTATCTAGATACTCTTTTCAAAACTGAGGAAGGGAATTTTTTTCTTACAATGAAAAGAAAACTGAAATTTTAGGTGTGAATTTACAGATTATTGAGAATGGGGGTGTCCCAGGGCCTACGATTACCTCCAAGATCTGGGCTTGATGACTTCAAATGTTGATTTGGTTCCTTGGGCAGCAGCTCACATACGGCCATTGCAGAGGGCTCTTCAGACATGATGGAATCTACAGTCGTAAGATTATGAGGTTAAGTTGCCCTTTCAAGTGTAAGTGGAGTCTGCCCTAGTGGTGCTTGGATCCAAATTTGTCCGAGGAAGTGGATTTGGATATTCCGGATTGGATAATTGGATTCACGGATGTCAACATACAGGATTGGGAAGCTCTTTGACAAGGACAGATGTTTTGAGGTCTTTTGACTGTTGCAGAGGTATCCTGGACCATCAATCATTGAAGATGGGGGTGATCAGAGATCTCCTGCCTTTTTGTGATCTTTAGTCTTAAGTTCTACTTTGATTTAAGAAACAGTAAAGCTGAACCACCCAATCATTAATTCAATGCAAAAAAAAACAAACCAGTGTGTCAGCTACAGTTTGTTGCTTTAAGTTTGTTCATTTATGACAGTATGGTAGTAATTTATCTTTAAAATTAAATCACAAGGTGCTAATAGAACAAAAAATAAGTATGGCTATGTTGCACTTGTTTCTTTACTTTCCTTCCATAATCAAATATTTGATAGCAGGGAGCCGAAAGAGGGAGAGCGGAGGACCCACCGAGTCCTGCAGGCGCCGGCAATTGAAAGAACTGATCGCAGCTGTGAGGGCTGTGTGTGCCGGGTGTCATCAGCCTGTGCCGGGGCTTTAAAACCCTGAGAGAGCCAGAGTGTGTTGGAGCCGAAAGAGGGAGAGCGGAGGACCCACCGAGTCCTGCAGGCGCTGGCAATTGAAAGAACTGATCGCAGCTGTGAGGGCTGCGTGTGCCGGGTGTCATCAGCCTGTGCCGGATTATAACATCTCGCGAGAAGCGGCGCTCAGTCGCCGCTGGCGCGTCGCCTAAGCCGCGCGCGCGGCTTAGACCGGCTTTGACCGTCTTTGGCTGTTTGGCTGCTGGGTCCTTATAAAATTGGATTTATGGGGCGAAAAAGGAAGGCTAGAGCTTATACATCTTCTCCGGTTACCCCTAGAATTGGGCCGATGGACACTCTTCTAAATAGACTCAATAGGCCATCAGAGGACGCTGATAGAGACTCTTTTGAAGTCTCATTAAGTCCTGGCCTGGGACCCACACCCTCCCAACCCCCAGGAGCAGCTACCATGGAAGGACCCACAGGAAGTGAGACTGCAAACGTAAGTAGAGCTGAAACCCCTCCCGAAGTGGAGGGAGCGGAAGCTCTACATCATTTGTCTTCTTTACAACATGAAGGTGAAAGTGAAAATACATCTCCACTTCAAGTGAGCATCCAAGCTGTGGACTTGGATGCATCCAAAGTTACGTTAGGGGATCTTTGGAGGATGTTATTGAGACTTGATAACAATGTTACACAAATGAACTCCTCTCTTTCAACGATGGTTAATAACAATAAGGCATCAATTGTTGAACAGGGGAAAAAATTATTGGATATAGATCAGAGAGTAAATAACTTGTCAACCAATGTTCAAAGTATACAGAGTGTAGAAACAATACGAGTAGCCGACAATGTAATGTTGCATAATGATATTGAAAATCTGGAAAATTTAATGCGGATTAAGAACTTGAGATTTGTTAATTTTCCATATACAAGGCTATTGTCTCCGTATGAAATGTTTATTAAATATCTTAAAGAAATTTTAACCTGTAGAAATGAAGAAATACCTCTTATATCTAAGATTTATTATTTCCCATATAAGGTTGATAAGCCAGGGGGACTGGAGGATGTACAGTCCCCAGGTATATCAACTTTCCTGGAAGATTCCTTAGATATAGTAAATAAAAGGACAACTTTGTTTGTTTCTTTTGTTCAGGAAAGGGATAAGGAGTTAATATTTGAGAAATCTCTAAAAAACCGAGAAATGCTATTTTGTGGTCAAAAAGTATATACTTTTCCTGATGTTTCCAAGGCCACGCAAGCCCGTAGGAAACAGTTTTTAATGTTGAAAACTAAAACATTAGAGTTAGGGGCAACTTTTTATTTAAAGTTCCCCTGCTGATGTTTTGTAAATTACCAGGGAAATAAGTTTATTTTCTCGTTACCTGAACATATGGAGAAATTTATAAGGGACAAAGAGTTTGAAAAATTGAATCAAGCCTCAGCAGCTATGGTGGGTTAGAAAAGTAATGTGTCCTCTTATCTCCTTATTAAAATTTCCTAAACATTTATTGATATAAGGCTCCCATTATATCTTAAATAGTGCAATGATTGTATATTTTATTTTGTGGAAATTTATTTGTGATTATATGGATTGCACATTTATTTACTTTGACTATGAAAGAAAATCATTAATCATGTAAGAGTGATTGAAAATCTAATAAAGATTAAATTATAAAAAAAAAATATTTGATAGCAGCACAATGCTTAATTTTGTTAGCTTCAAAGATACTGCAGTTATCTATCCCCATTTATTGCACTAGAGAGCTTTACACACACCACCACTTCTGCACAGTGCAATACTCGTTATCTCTTTGGTCAGGATGAAATTGTCTTGTGATCCCTTCATGCAGTCCCTGAGAAGACTTTCTCTTTTTAGAGATCTGAGGGCATTCTTTTGGGTGTGGTGGGCTCTGATGTCCCACTGAGAGAGCTGCTGAAATTGGCTCCGAGATACAAGGTAAGGTGGAGGCTTTTTCAAACAGTGGCTTATTGCACACACTATGGGCATGAGCAGACATCTAGTTGCTACTATATGCACGTAAATGGTAAATTAAAGAAATGCACAAAGTAATTCTGCAGCAGATCCAAGTGATCCTTTTCATTACATGTAGTCACATAAGCAGACCATAGATTAATCATCACCCACCCGGACATAACCAGGTTAGCCACTGATTGTTACATACATTGGCACAGACAATAACAATCCCTTACAAACCTATGTGTCCACACTTTGTCCATATTTGCTTTTTCCATGTTCATTCTAAGTCCCTACATGGTTTGCAGTCCTGCCTGCTTTCTCTTAAAGCAGGACTACAATTGTATTTCTGACTGGCTTAGTGGTGGCGTGGCATGCAATTCACTGATTGCTGTGTATGATAAACAGAAAATTGAGAGATCTAGCCACCCAAAGGAGCTCAGTCTTTAAACACAAATTGAGGTGTATAATCGTCCCATGTCATCTTTCCAACAGCTTGGTGTCCATGGGTATGCTTTCCTGAACACGAACAATGGTTATATTCTGGTGCACCCTGACCTCAGACCTTTGGTAGGTAACCCTCTGGAGTGCATTTGAATTGTACTGCACACACACTTTTGCACAGATTTGTGCCTATCGGTAAGCAATATTCTCCAGTGAACAGGACATTAACTAACAGTCCGGCGGAGATTATTGCTAACATACCAGGTCATTCTTTAAACTGCAATGTGCCGTTATCGTGGCGGTACAATTTAAATCAGGGGAAGGGGAGGAGTTTGGGCGAGGTTATGGCCCAGAAGCGCTGCGGGCAATAATGTTTTTCACATTATTGCCAGCAGTACTGCGGGAAATAACACCTTTTTCCATGGTGCTATGGGGGCGAAAGTGAGCTGCCCGGCCGCAACCACGGTGGGCGAAAACGCACCACAGCGATACGACCGGCTGCATACTTTCGCCCCCACCCCCCCCCCAAATCCATTTTATTCCCACAGGCATTCATTCTGCTATATAGCGGAATGATTTATTATTTATTTATTTATTAACTTTTATCTACCGACATTCGTGAAGCACATCATGCCGGTTTACAATGAACTCAGGTGGGAGATACAGTATAACAATATGACAATAAAACAGTATGAAAAAACTAACGCAAGAGCAAAAAACAAACCAAAACCAAATACAACAAAATAAACAATAAATGGAACCAAGGAATAGAGATTTGAGGGGGGTAGGGGGGGGGGAGAAAAGGGAAGGTGTAGGAGGTGGGTGGGAAAGGGGGATAAGGGGGGAAGGGGGGAGAGGTATAGTTAACAGAGGTAAAGGGAGGGAATAAAGCGGAAAAGAGGAATACTATGTACAGGAAACATTTGATTAAATAGGAATATGGAACAATTAAATAGGAATATGGAACAATTGAATATGGAACAATTAAATAGGAATATGGAACAATTAAATAGGAATATGGAACAATTGAATATGGAACAATTAAATAGGAATATGGAACAATTGAAACAGGAGGTAATTGCTGGGAAGGGTTTCTTCAAGGGTATGTAGGGGGTGTGGAGGGCAGGGGAAAAAGGGGAAAAAAAAGGGGGGGGTAGGGTGGTGGCTGGGTGTCGAGGATAAAGGGAGGTGGCCAGGGGAGGAGGGGAGGGGATCAGGCGGGCTGAGAGAGAGGGTGGAAGGCCAGGCGGGGGGGACCTGGGGGGGGGGGGCACAGGGTGTCAGGTCGTGCAGAGGGGGGGCTAAGGTGCGGAGATATTAAGTTTGGTTTGTGTCAGGGTAGGCCTGTCGGAATAGCCATGTTTTGACTCCTTTCTTAAAGTTGTGAAAGGATGTCTCTTGGCGTAGGAAGGTGGGGAGGGAGTTCCAGAGGGTGGGGCCAGTGACGGAGAAGGCTCTCCCTCTGGTGTGGGTTGAGTGTGCTGTTTTGAGGGATGGGATGTGGAGAGTGCCTGTGTGGGTTGTTCTTGTGGGGCGGTTGGAGGAGCGGTAGCGAGGCATTTCATCGAGCCAGTTGTGGTTGTGTTTATGTAGGGTGTTGTGAAGGATGGTGAGGGTTTTGTATTGTGAGCGGAAGGAGATGGGCAACCAATGTAGGTCTTTTAGTATGGGGGTGATGTGGTCCCTTTTACGCGTACCGGTTATGATTCTAGCCATGGAGTTTTGTAGAATCTGGAGGGGTTTGATGGTGGTGTTGGGGAGTCCTAGTAGCAGGGAGTTACAATAGTCTAATTTCGTGAGCATGGTGGTCTGTACGACTGTGCGGAAATCATGGGTGTGGAGGAGGGGTTTGAGTTTTTTTAGGATGTTAAGTTTATAGAAACCCCCCTTAAGAAGAGCTTTGATGTGGGGTTTAAAACTTAGGTGCTGATCTATAAAGACGCCCAGGTCTCTTACAAAATGGGCCTGAGGGAGGGTTGTGGTTGTCTTTTGAGGAGTGTTCTGTCGCATGGGGAGAGTGAAGCGTTCTGGTTGATTGGAGATGATGAGTAGTTCTGTTTTTGAGGTATTTAGAGCTCCCGGGGATAGGTATCAGGTTGTTTTTTTTTCGGGTGGTGGGGTATAGGGTTATTATCATGATATATTTGAAAAGGATGAAGACGACATGAACATTGTGAAAAGCTAAGTCTGTAAAAAGGGAATTTCTAATGAACCAATGGCCTGCATTCCAAACAATCAGATTGCTTGCAGTCAAGTCTTTAATATTAAGTTCTGAATGGGGATTCACTGCTTCATCTGGGAGCGACATGAATAAATTAATACTAAGTACCGGTATCTGTTGGAGATATTGGCACTTAGTATTCAGTGGTGGAGGAGGAGATAAAATCCCCTTCACCGTTTGTTATGCTTTGAAGGTTTAGAAGTGGCAGGGTGGGCATTTTTGGCCACAATTTAATTTTTAAAGGTAAGGGATGAGAGATGGAACAGATCTGCTTGGCCTGACAATTTTTTAAAGATATTGGGGCCTGGTGGGGGTTGGGGGAGGTGGCCAGTGAATTGTACGTGGCTGCTGGTTTTCTTTTTAATGTTCAGTAAGCCAGTGAGCAGCAAATTTACCTGTATAGTTGTATCTGGGTAACTTCAGCCAGGTATACTAAGAGGAACACTTATCTGAATAAGCTCTGCTGAATATTCGACCAAAGTTAAAGTTATCTGGGTAACTTTATCTGGATTACTTCTCTGCTCGCCAGCTTGCCAAATATTGACCTGTTAGCATGTTTGAAAATACTCTTTTTTATTTTTTCTGGCTAAAAGTATGTACAGGATGCATGCTTTTTAGCTGGGTTAAAAAGTGTTCCCAGGGGTGTGTTTAGATGAGGGGAGTAAAACAGGGTACATATAGGATTTTTAAAAGTAGGTGCACTATTTTGCTCCCCCCTCTGCTCCCTAGCTTAGGTACCTGTACAGGTGCAAGGCCTATGGGTATTTTCAATGTGCATCCTTTACGCTGGCTAATTTTCAAAGAGAAACTCTCTGGATAAAAGGACCTGTATAAAATTCAGCTATGTGGGCTATCTGACAATGATTCCACTACACAGAAATGGTATGTGCTTGTTTATGGAATTCTTAGTTTTTTTGTGTTATGTAAAAGGTGTCATGATGCGCTCTTTTCAACAAGAAAGATTGTCAAATTTTAAAAAAAAAAAGCAAAACTATGTAATAGTTCCCCCTCCCCCCCCTGCGAAAATTGGATATTTGTTTTTCCAATTTTATGTAAAATAGCTTAAAATGTATCACAACTCAGAGTTGGAGTCAATATCTACAAGGGAAAAAAGGATGGATCTAGCTAACAATTTCCCATTGCCGTACATGATTTGCACAAGCAAAACAATGCAGTCGGCAGCTGCTGACCTCAAATCCATGGTTAGAATAGTGGAAGAATAACCTATATAAATTGGATTAATAAAATAAAAGCTTATGGCCTCTGTTCTCCAAATCGCGGAGATATACAAAATAAATAAATCACTACATGACAGAGCCTGAGCCAGTCTGAATAGCTTCTACTGTGGCATGAGAAGAAAAAATTCCATGACCCACATATTTCCAGGTATTTGACCATTTGTGGTGCTTGCGAATTTTGAACAGTAGAGGCCATAGTGGATAAATATATAATCAGCCCCTTGTTTGTATCTTTTTGTAAATTCAAGTATAACGAAGGTAAGAAACTGAGACCCAAACCAAACTACAACAGTGTGGACCTCTCTGAAGTGGAGTGGGAGGACCGAGATGAGATGGTGAGTAGGTCTGTTTAATTTAGATTGGCTGATGTCCTCATTCCACAGAATATTTATGTAGGCCGGTCATCGCCAAGGCAGTCATCTCCTTACTGAGGATTATGTTCCTGCTTGAGAAAGGGGCTCCATCCTTTCCAAAGACTTGAACCTTCTCTGAATTAAAGGTCTTCATTTTTCGCAGTGTGTGAGAATTAGCAGATGCATTAGATTATTGGTTAATATATTTGATGTTTGTTATAGCGCCCCACTTACTACATCTTGGTCTTCACAAGATTTCTGACCCATTGCCAACATTTTGTATTGGAATGAATAGTAAGTAGACCATCTTGACTTCCCTCCAACCCTTGCCCGTGGCTTTTTCCATCTTTAAAACACCCACCCCAGGCAGCACCTGGACCTCATCAGCCCAAGGGCTAGAGGGATGACATCTTAGGCTCTCTGACTGCTGCGGGAACAGCTGCTTATTCCCTCCCTTCCTAGGATTGGGTGCATCAGCTCTATGGCTGCCAAACCCCAGCCAATTATTTTTGAACAGCAGACTCAAACCAGAGTTGGCTGTGGTGCGGCCTGCTGTGCTGTGGCCTGAGCCATGGAGCCAGCCAAGACCATCTGATTCTAGGTAGAAACCTGATACTTACCCTGGAAGTGGAATTTAAAAGCTGAAGATAAGTCTTTCAAAGCCAAGGTGAAATTGTAGAATTTTGGAGAGAAGTCTGCACAATACTGTTTCATTGCTAAACTGAACAGATGCACGACCTGCTGAGTCATCTTACGTGTTTGCAGCAGTATTTTGAAACTGTAACCTCCAAAAATTCAAACTTAGGTGCTGAAGAAGTTTTGTCCAGTGCTTAGAGACAAAACTGGGAATGAACAAAAGCTAAAAATCAGATGACCTAAATGTAAGACTGATTCTTTAAACTCATACTTTAAACTCATACTTTGACTGTTCATGTTGAAACCCAGTTATGCATTATAATTGTTTTCAAAATCATGAGTTGTGTGTATTTGTGAATATCAATAACACTAAATTGGATTGTATAATAAAATCATTCAGCTGATGCCATGAATTAAGGATGAAGATATGATGTGTTATAGGGGAAAGTGTTTATGTGGTGATTGAGAGGAATTGTACTGAACTTAGTCTGCAGTCTCTGAGCTTCATTCCTTACCCTTCTACTGAATAATCACTGTCTGCTTAGTAAGTCTATAATCCCCCAGGCGTTTTTCTGTTAAGCAAATTTAATTTGGTACTCATATCACTGGTTCATTTCCTCTGTCCCGTGTGCATGAGTGAAAGGTTACTAGTTAAATTTTCATTAGTGCTCCTTATTGCCAAGTTTCATATCTGCTTTTAAGCATGTACAAGACCACCCAGTTTTCAAATGCAAGGCCCCTGTATAAATTGTTTGAATATTAGATTGTTGCACAACTAAGAGGCCTATGCATTAAAAATTGTCCTAAAAATTGTTAGTGTGTGCACCTTGAAAAGATTTTAACATGCACACTAAAACACCTTGTCATGCAATGCATTAAATAATAATTGAATGCACATACTAAAATAAAATTCAGTAGTGATCATGTGGTTAGCATGTATGGCAACCTAAAAATAAAACCTATATTGGTTATGTATTAAATAGTATGTGGATACTATTAAAAAAAAAAAACCACACACATACACTCTAAACTGAGCATGCTCAGTTCTTGGCTCTGTTTCCTTGCTTCAAAACTGTATAAACAAAAGCCCAGCACATGGGGCTGGTTGTGATTGCTGAGGAAGACAAGTAGGAGAGCTTTTGCACCCCAGGAAAAGAGGTGAAAGAAGAACCAGACAAAACAAAAGCTATTCAGATGGCTCAGAAGCTGTGGGATGAGGAGGAAAATGCTGAAGGAATGGTCAGAGGAATCGGAGCTACAGATTGGATAATGCATTATAGAGGCAAGCCAGAACCCTAAGGACATAAGATTTGCCATACTGAAGCAGATCAAAGGTTCATCAAGACCAGCTTCTTATCTCCAATGGTGGCCAATCTGGGTCACTTGGAAGCTGAGCCATGGCTAGGCAGTTTGGCACTAATGGCCAGGTTTAAAAAAAGGAAAAATTGTACTTTCACCCTATGCACAGGTTGAAGATTCTGTTAAAAATGTTACATTTTAAATAAAAAAAAAAAAAAGAAAACCCACTACTATTGTGTGATCTTGATCCCAAAAGTGACACCTGGCCCTAAAACACCAACATATCTTCTATTAGGAAAAACAGAACAAGCCATGCTGCTATAGATCCCTATGCAAACACTACATGCTGGCAGAATACTTCGCCTTGATCACATATGCAGAATCTATGCAGATCTTCATCAAATATAGAATAAAGAAACCGTGAAGTATAAATGGAAACGTGCAGACACAAACAGAGTCTGGTTTGTTGTGGGTTTCCAATTCAATGTAGTGCAACAATGGGAAAAATGAACATAATCATCCCTCAAAACATCAAACAATACAATCAAATATAAATCATTAATCATAATAAATCCATGCCAATAAGAAGAATAAATATTTCAAAATGGCATAGAACAACATTTAAAATACAAATTGTATTTCTCTCTAACTATTACTGCTTTTTTGTTTGCCTATTTTATTTTATTTTTTCTCATTTTATTATTTTATTAAATGTTATATTATTTTATTTATCACCTCCAAAGGTTTTTTGGTAATTTGTGAACCGTTTTGGTCAATACCCATTGTGAGACAGTATAGAAATGTTTTTAAATAAATAAAATAAAATTTAATAATTAAAAACTCAAGAAAAAAATGTGACCACTGTCCATAACTGAGAACTTTTGATTCCATTTACTTTGAGATTGTCACGGATTAGCGGGGGGAATTTGTTATGCACAGACTTCCTCCTCCCTTTTTTCATATACACTTGCACACGCACACCTGCTCTGTCTCTCGTACATGTTCACAAACACATGCTTCTCCTGCACATGCTTAATCATACATGCTTCTGTCACACACGTTCAATTCAAACACGCACACAATGTCTCTCACATGTTCAAACACACACATTTGCTTTCTCAATTTCACATATGCCCCTCTCAGCAGAAGCAGCAGCAGCCTTACCCTGCAGTCGACAACTGTTTTTGGCTTCGGGGCCAATGCTGCTTGGTCTCCTGCTCCCTTCATCCACTGTCTCCTCCTTTCAGCCGTGTGGACCAGTCCTGTGCTACCTGGGCTCCTCCTTCTTACAGCCTGCATTCCCGACGCTGCTTCACTTCCTGTTCATTTAGACAACCAGGCAGTGGCATACCGAGGGTCTCCAGCGTCTGGGGCCGATGCATATGTGCAACTCTTCAGTCCCCACCCCCCCATCCTTCTTGTACTAATGCTTAAAATCACAGAAAATCTGTGGCGCGTCTCGTCAGAAGAATTTGGGGGGGGCAAGCCAAAGTGTCATTTCCTAGCGTGTAGCAGATGGACCCAAACAAAGGGGTATAGTGTGCTCGTGCTAGCAGTTGGAGACGGATCTGACGTCAGCACGGATACATATACCCCCACAGGAAGTGAAGCAATTCAGTAATTTCCGTCTCCAAAGCAGTTTGGAGCTACCTCACGCTCGCTGAGCGTGTTTCCAAATTCTAACGACTAAATTTATAGAAGAAATCTACTGAAGACGAGCCCCGCACTCCTGCGGTGATACCAGGCGGTCACTCACCCAGTTGAGTTTCCTGAGCTGACTTCCGTGGTCCCTCGGAGGTAAGAGCCTCGGTCCGGTGGCCGGTTCGCGGCAGGGACCCAGCCCCCGAGTGAGAAGGGCTCGGGCGCGGCTTGGCCCCCGAGTGAGACGAGTTCGGGCGCGGCCTAGAGGCAGCGGGTGCACTTCCTTATGCGCGGCGGTGAAGGTACTTACCCTCTCCCCCCGCAGCCGGAGACCGCCTGGGTCGCAGCCGGGAAGCGCCGAAGACGAGGTAAGGCGTACATCTTTTACTTGGTCTCCGAGGAAGTGTGGATTAACTGGGCCTGCCTACGAGGCCGCCCGCCTGGGAGGTCGCCATTTTGCCTGCCTACTCATCTTTTCCAAATTAAGCGCACCTTGCATGTACAAATGGTAGGAAAACACCAAATCATCTGCTGGTCATGATTTCCTTATGGACCAGGATCTTGGCCTCTTAGCGCTTCCCCCTTCTCTTCTTCTCTGTCCTCCTTCTCCTCTGTGCATTTCTCCACTTCTACCACAGCTGCTTCTGCACCACTAGTCACATCTGTTCCATCCTGAGAAACACAATTCATGCTGGCTGAAAGGTCCGCAAGCTATGGAACTCTGCGTGTATTTGTAGTTAGATTGCCTAAGGGCAAACTTCATTTTAACCAGGGTTTATGCATCCTTTAGAAAATACTCTCCTAAGTGAGTACTTCTCAGAGCACTGACCTGCAACTTATTCAGCATTGTTCTCCTCATATGGGATGGAGTGGGGGGGGGGGGGCAAAGGATGAATTGTGGCTAAGATTGGAAAAGAGAATTTAAAGCAACATGTTTCATGAGACCTTGTAAGACACATTGGCGAGTGTGAGTGGCAGGAACTATGAGCTTGTGTAAGACAAGATGCTGTAGCTTAGCCTGGTCCAGTCCATTTCTTCAGTGGCAAAGCCCAGCAAAGTACCAGCCTAGAGAGAGCTCATCTGGGTGCGTCCTGGGGTTTTTTGTTTTTCTTTGTCTCTTTCAGGCTAAGATACACGTTATCAGATAATCACATGTTCCTAAAGTGCTCAAATTGTTTGTTCCTATGTGCAGCTGAGAACTGCGATGATCAGTGGGGAGACTGGCCACCTGTCTATGGATGTGAAGGTCCCAGTGGATAAAGGGGTAAGAGCGCATTATCTCGTGGGCTTTCTTTCTGACTTGGGGGCAAGATATATGAATATTATTAAATAAATTAAACTAAGATGTGACAATGGGAGAAGGCATAGGCTCTCATTAATAACTTGTTCCCATTCAATCTTAATTCCTAATAATGAATTTAGAGCCGATAACTATCTTCTCAGCCTTACAGCAAAATTCAATTAGGGCCTGCCAAGGGCTGGTATTGCCATCCAGCTTTTTTTTTTTTTCTCATTACTTCTGGTTCACATATGTCTTTATTCTACAAAACTACTATATCACATAAATAGCGAAATGCCTGAAGATCTTTGTGCCCCCCCCCCCCAACCTTTTTATTTTTCCTCTCATGCTGTCATACAAAAGATATTTAAACCTGCCTAGTAGAATTATTCTCTGCCTTGTAAGGGTTTTTACTTTTGCTCATAAATGTTTTCACATCTTTCCATTTCACAGACTAGAGACCATAACTGATTAATTTTCTACAATTTTTTTTAGTGGTTGCTTTTTGGCTGGGTATGCAGTCTCTGTTTGCGGGAGGGTAGTGAATTGTTATGTTAGGATTTATTATTATTTTTTTTTTGATTAAGTGATGGGGAGGAGTGTTTAGATGCTTTAAGCTAAACATATTTATGCAATTTAAAACTGGAGCAAATAAGCACTGTGGGTTGTTAGCCCAGTCCTTACATTTTTGCACAAGTTTTAAGCTTCTACAACTTTTTGTCTGGAATTTTGGAAGTAAAAGACTGGGCCAAAAAGGCATCCTATTTCAAAACTAGTCAAGCAAACTGAGTCACATTTATTTTTGCCCTACTTTGTCCAGTTCTCACCTTTAGTGGCCCTTAGAAAGCAAATAGTTTGATAAATTCTCTTTTATGTGCGTGTTGGTTGCATCGTGTTCTGTGAGCACCGCATTTCACTTGGGGGTTGTTTGTATCTGCTCATAATTTTCTCTCTTCATTGTGACATAAACTGTAGAATGCTTAGCTAATGGCCAATATCTAAATGTATGCCTACCATCCTTCCCAAGGACACACTGGTTTGCACATCTTTCGCATTTGAATATATTTTGCAGCCTGTTAAATCTCTGGAGCCCATGATGAAATGTGGTGTATAAATATTAGACCAGTTTGGCAATTTGGCAGCATTGAACCCTACCATCTATGAGACCTTTCTTGTCAGAGATTCTCTTTGGGTATTTTTTACTCAATGGCTCTGGGACAAATTCATGTGGCAGGCCACACGTCTTTCAGTATATTGACAAGTGAAGGTTTAATCTTGGGACGGCCACTATTCTCAGACACAGCATATTTTATTTCTGCTTTCTTCTCTGGTTTCAGAAACGGGTCCTGTTCCTGACCAATGATTATTTCTTCACAGACATCGGTGGCACACCCTTCAGGTAGAGTTCACCAGTCTGTGGTATATCCTGCTATCTCATCTATGACACACTCTTCAGATGAGCCACTTCCCAGTCTGACCTGCCCTTCAGGGAAGTATTTGTGATGCATCTTTTAGTACTTTTACTGCTCAATGTCATCCATAAGCAGTTAAGTAAATGGCAAACGCTTCAGATGAGCAACTCTGATCAGTGGCAGTCCCTGCAATGAGCATCTTACACATAACCGATACAGAGTAAATATGTGCAGAGCACCACTTTGGGGATGTTTTTTTTATTTTTTATTTTTTTAATAGAAAAGCAGAATATAAATGTGATAAACTATGAGGTTAATTTTGAAATGCTTTTGTTTGTGGGCACTTTTTACCTGTAGACTTTAGCCAGAATACTCAAAGCACATAAATTCACTTGGCAAATTTTCAAGAGTGCGTGTAACCGGTGCCTGTTCGGGAACAGGTGTAACTTTGTAGGTGTATTTTTACATGTATATTTTTGAAAATTGAACATGAACGCATACGTTCTATCTCTACCTTCTGGAACACCTTTTAGGTATACATATAAAAATATATACACACAATGCTTTTGTGTGTACTTAGCTACACATTCTTGCTCCCCTCCCCCCAACAAGGCAGTTTTCCGAAGGCCATTTACATGCATAAAACCAGGGTTTATGCATGTACATCATTTTGAAAATACCCTCCTAAGTGAATACTTCTCAGAGCACTGACCTGCAACTTGTGGATTAGTTGCAAAGCCGGGTAAGCTTCCCGTACAAGGCAACGCTGCAGAGGGAAGACCATTGCCAGGACTGTGAGTTGGTTTGAAATTTCACACTATTAATACAGCGTTCTTATTTCCTGTCTACAGCCTCGGGGTTGTGCTGTCCAGGGGGCATGGGGAATACAATCTTCTTGGAAATACATCTGTGGAAGAAGGTAGGGGAGAATTATAGCTTCGGTGCTGCTTTTTTGCTCGCACACTCGTTATGTTTTACTTACACACACACACACACACACACACACACTTCTCCTTTGTACTCCAGTGTGTTTCATTCTCTCACCTCTCATTTTTTTCTTCTGTCATTGTCTTTTTTTCGCCTTCTTTCTTGTCCCCTTTGTCCATCCCTTCCTTTTTGCCTCTCTTCTTATGACTTGTGGACTGATAACAGTTGCTGCTTCTTTTGCTTTTAGGTCTGCACGACCTGCTGCAGCCAGAACTGACGTTAGCCAATGAGTGGTAAGTGAGGCTGAAGCAATTGGTCAAGTGTTGGAAAGACTTGGTGCTTGAGTTGCTTTCTTCCATTCTGTGTTACATTCTTCCAATCAGGCCCTTGGGCGTCCAAACCAGTGATTTTTGATGCTGAGTGTGGGGTAAATTGAAAATGCTTATTTTGAGTTCATGCTCTGGAATACTATTGAACATGTGCCAATAAGCAGAACCAGACAACCTGTGGGAGATGTGAGGGCAATCCAAAAGTGACTGCTGAGAGTGGCTATTTCTTGCATCTTGCTAATAACGAAGAGACCCCTGTTATACTAGGCAACAGTTAGAAATGCATAAATAATATGAGGAAATAAGGGTGAAAAATCTCTCCTATTCCTGAATATATCCGAATGTTTATTGTTGTTTTAATCTTTAAAGCTGTGCGCATGTTTGCATGGACAGTAACGTTTTATGTAAATTAATTTCAGGGTACACAAGCCTGATCCCTGCACTTAAACTAAAAAAAAACAAAACAGACTTTTCTGTTGTCAGTGTGACTTGTCTCCAAGAATCTGAATATTTAGGCCACTGTGAAAGCAATTTTCAAATAGATTTCCATGGATACAAAGAACGTTATGTAAATTAACTGGCTGAAAAATGAGCACTCTGCATGCAGGTGAAAGTACACTGGTTGCATCCCCATGCACAGGACGTTTTACTCATGTTGTAGCAGACGCATTCCTAGGGTGGGGGTTAGGTCGGTGGGGGAGAAAATGACGCGTACCTTTGGTTTGAAAAGGTACAAATCTCTGCAGGCACTCTTTTTTTTTTTTCCCTGCCACAGTAATCAAAAGTAAAATGTGTGCTTGCTTTCACTTTGAAAACTGGTGCAGAGACCACAGGTAAAAATATATATATCCGCAGAGTTTGCAGCTGTGTGTGTATGATATAAACATTTCCCCCTGTATATGTGGAATAGAATACGATTCCAGATCCACAGATAACCGTTGTCTTTGCCATCAGTCACTGTCACATCTGTAACTATCATAGGCTTCTTTATTTTCCTTAGAAAAAATAACTTTGCTGTTTACACAAGTTACTCTCAGCAGAAATGCATTATTATTATTACTAATCAAATATGTTTGCTTCAGTTAATCCTAGGTTTAATTTGAGTTAGAGATTGTGTTGTCACTTGTTGTAACAGACATTCCTATTATCTCTGCTGGGAGCATGATGTTGGTTATGAAGGTAATGGTTTTAACCAAGTTTGACTTAGTCTTCCTGTGCTTCCTAGCTAGCAAACAGATACTCTGTCTTTAATGTAATTTTGAAAAAATATTTTGGGCTATTGCAAAGGTTTTTGCCAGGGCCCGAGTTTCCCTCTTGTGATGCAGACTGGACTTCTCAGGGCTTACAGCAACTTCATGCATAATAATTACATGTATGCTTGCACCAGTTCATTTGGAAACAAATGAGTTGCGGCTCTCAGTCCCCATGCCGGCTCTAGCAGTGCACTTTTACATGAAGGCTCTGCAAAGACTCTAAAGACTACCCTGCCCTGCCCCCCCCCCCCCCCCCCCGCCAGCAGTAAAAGTTCAATAAGCAAATGCTCCAATAGCACTGTCATCCTCCTCTCCCTGCAATATCACAGATAGTGACTTCTCTCACCAGCTACAGTTCTCCAGCCCTAAGAAAGGCCATGCAAATGCTGAAAGAGAGTCGTAGCTTGCAGAAAAAAATCCAAGTAGCAAACGTTTAACTCATAACACTTTCTCACCCCTTCCCCCACAGCAAAGCAGATGCTGAGATTTGTAGCAGTATGCTCAGTACCTTTTGATCGGTCAACTTTTCCCAGAGAGAGAGAGTTATATCTGGTAATAGGTAGTGTCAGAGGCTACCTTTAATCAAGCTCCATGTCATCTGGGCACATTAAGGTAGATATTGAGCCACTGTGTAGCTCAGCTAGTTAGCCAAACAAACTTATCCAGCTAGCTTGGCCCATATATTAGCGGTGCAGTCGCATTGCTGAATATATCCAGCTAATGTTAGGACAGCCTTATGGGCCAACCAGTCTGTTAGTGTTTGAGATAGTTGTGGGTGGATCCTTGGGCCGGTGGCAGATGACCACACCCCCGGGGGAAGATCCTGAGAGGGACCACCGGTCAGGCTCAGAATTTGGAGACAGACACACACTAGTTCTTTTATTAAACAGTATATTGAACCACCAGAGGTGGCAGTAGTGAGCTGGAAGTGCCCGGCTGGGCTGTAGTCCCTCAGAGCGATCCTGGATAACTGAGCTGTAGAGAAACTGAATATAGTGAGTAGGCAGGGTATGCAGAGTTGAGGAACAGAGCCTTGATGGTAACACTCACACAATAGTCTCTTAGAAGCAGCCCAGGAGCTGGAAATGAATCAGGCCCTCGAGGAGTGAGTACCTGGTTCCAGGGAACACTCTGAGAGAACGATGGTAACTCACTGGTGTTGTAGGCAGCGAAGACTTCCTGGCAGAAGTGGCATTCAGTAGCAAGTCCGGGAACGTGGGCCCTTGAGGAGCGAGTACAGATTCCAGACTGTGACCTGAAAAATAAGAGAGAGAGCGAGGCCCCCGAGGAGCGGGTACCTCTGGTAAAGTCTGAGGAGGCAGAGTAGCAAGGTATGTGGAGAGCGAATCCCATCTGCAGTGATACCTGGAGGAAGCTAGGTAAACCTTTCCTTTCGTTTTCCTTTGCTAACTCGATTAGTTAGCGAATTCAGAGACCTTAAGTATCCGGTGAGGATGGTTCATCTCAGGGGGACACCCCTGAGGTTCGCGCCACTGCTGGTACTTGAGTCGGGGCCGCGCGCACACCCTTAGGCTTCTGGGAAACATGGCGGATAGCAGTGTCTAGCCAGTCCGGGGACACCGGAGGAGGTCGGCAAGATGACGCCACGGTGGCCAAACTTCCATCAAGCAAAGAGGGAGTCGCCATAGTGGGCATAGTGGAGACGTCTGGCAGCGACGGTCGCAACACAGTCTTAGCTAGATAAGTTATCTGTGTAAATCAGCTGCTCCATGGAACACCCTCACCCCATCTGCCACTTAGCCAGCTAACTATTTAGCCAGATAAACTAGTTATCTGGCTAAGTGATAGCTGTTCAGTAGGGCCAGATATTCAACCATTGCTACTTAGCCGGGTAAGTTACAAATTAGTGCTGAATGTCACTCTCATTGACATCCATAAGTCCCTTTTGTATATCTTCTGATAATTCAACTTCTTCCACTTTCATTTCGTCTGATGGTAAAAGCCAGAAAGATGCTTGGCTGCATAGCGAGAGGAATGGTCAGCAGAAAAAGGGAGGCAATATTGCCCTGTAAAAGTCCCTGGTGAGACCTCACTTGGAATACTGTGTGCAATTCTGGAGACTGCAACTTCAAAAGGAGATAAACAGGATGGTATCATTCCAGAGGGTGGCTACTCAAATGGTCATTGGTCTTCGTTCTAAAGCATAGGGGGATAGACTTAAGGAGCTCAACTTGTATACACCCTGGAGGAAAGGCAAAATCGGGGAGATATGATAGAGACATTCTAATATCTCAGAAGTTTTCATGCACAGGAAGTGAGCCTCTTTTAACGGAAAGGAAGCTCTAGAATGAGGGATCATGCGATGAGGTTGAAAGGTATAGACTCAGGAGTGATCTTAGGAAATATTTCTTTACAGAGAGGGTGGTGGATGCATGGAATGGAGGTGGTGGAGATAAAATTATCTAAATTCAAGAAAGCATGGGATAATTATAGGGGATCTCTAAGGAAGTATTGGGAATTATAATGCTAAATTAATTGGATGGATGGGCAGACTAGATGAGCCATACGGTCTTTTTCTGCCATCACATTTCTATGTTTCCATGACTTGAGCAGCTGTAAATATCTGCCCTTCTTGGCTGCCTCTTGCAACTCAAATTCTTCTCTGTCACTATGCCTGGTGAGTTTAGAACTCCTACTCACCCTACTTGCAGGAGCCCCAACCTCAGAGATCAGAGTTCTGGTTCACTCTTGGGAAGCTGGAAAATGTAGTCCAGTATATGTCTTTTCTTTGCTTTGGGATGTCTGAGCCCTGTTGGCCAGTAGTGAGGCAGATCTGTAGCTTACAGTGGCTGGATCAGGCTTTCCCCACATATCACAGAAGAAAATAGGATAACGCATAAGTGCTGGCAAGTTAAATGTAAGACATTGATAAGACTGGCTAAGAGAGAATTTGAAAAGAAGTTGGCCTTAGAGGCAAAAACTCACAGTAAAAACTTTCTAAAATATATCCGAAGCAGAAAGCCTGTGAGGGAGTCAGTTGGAACCTTAGATGAATGAGGGGTTAAAGGGGCACTTAAAGAAGATAAGGCCATCGCGGAAAGATTAAACTATTTCTTTGCATCGGTGTTTACTGAAGACTATGTTGGGGAGATACCTGTTCTGGAGAAGGTTTTCATGGGTAATGATTCAGATGAACCGAACCAAATCACAGTGAACCTAGAAGATGTGGTAGGCCTGATTGACAAACTGAAGAGTAGTAAATCCCCTGGACCAGATGGTATACACTCCAGGGTTCTGAAGGAACTAAAAAATGGAATTTCAGATCTATTAGTTAAAATTTGTAACCTATCATTAAAATTATCCATTGTACCTGAAGACTGGAGGGTGGCTAATGTATCCCCAATATTTAAAAAGGGCTCCAGGAGCAATCCGGGAAACTTCAGACCAGTTAGTCTGACTTCAGTGCCAGAAAAATAGTGGAAATTGTTCTAAAGATCAAAATCACAGAACATATAGAAAGACATGGTTTAATGGAACAAAGCATGGCTTTACCCAAGGCAAGTTTTGCCTCACAAATATGCTTCACGTTTTTGAAGGGGTTAATAAACATGTAGATATAGGTGAACCGGTGGATGTAGTGTATTTGGATTTTCAGAAGGCATTTGACAATGTTCCTCATGAGAGGCTTCTAAGAAAAGTAAAAAGTCATGGCATAGGTGGCGATATACTTTCGTGGATTACAAACTGGTTAAAAGACAGGAAACACAGAGCAGGACTAAATGGACAATTTTCTCAGTGGAAAAGGGTAAATAGTGGAGTGCCTCAAGAATCTGTACTAGGACCCGTGCTTTTCAATATATTTATAAATGATCTTGAAAGGAATACGACGAGTGAGGTAATCAAATTTGCAGATGATACAAAATTATTCAGAGTAGTTAAATCACAAGCTGATTGTGATAAATTGCAGGAGGACCTTGTGAGACTGGAAAATTGGGCATCCAAATGGCAGATGAAATTTAATGTGGATAAGTGCAAGGTGATGCATATAGGGAAAAATAACCCATGCTGTAGTTACAAGACGTTAGGTTCCATATTAGGAGCTATCGCCCAGGAAAGAGATCTAGGCGTCATAGTGGATAATATTTTGAAATCATTGGCTCAGTGTGGTGTGGAAGTCAAAAAAGCAAACAGAATGTTGGGAGTTATTAGGAAGGAAATGGTGAATAAAACGGAGGATGTCATAATGCCTCTGTATTTCTCCATGGTGAGACCGCACCTTGAGTACTGTGTACAATTCTGGTCACCGCATCTCAAGAAAGATATACCGTATTTTTCGCTCCATAAGACGCACCTCATTATAAGACACACCTTGGATTCAGAGCGGGAAAATAAAAAAAATAAAAAAAAGAAATGGTGTGCTAAACCGGCTCTGTTCCCGTGCGTCTGTGCGTCTTATGGAGCAAATTGGGATAGGGCATAAAATGTGTGGGTTTTTTTTTTTTGTCCCCATTCCCCATCCCAACCCTTTAAATTTAATTAACTACAATCCCCCCCCCCCCCCCAAGACTTGTCAATAGTCCCTGGTGGTCTAGTGGGGGTCCGGAGCGATCTCCTGCACTTGGGCCGTTGGCTGCCAGTATTCAAAATGGCACCGATAGCCTTTACCCTTACTGTGTCACAGAGGCTACTGGTGCCATTGGTTGGCCCTTGTCACATGGTAGGAGCACAAGATGGCGCCAGCCGTCCATTGCTCCTACCATGTGACAGGGGCCAACCAATGACACCGGTAGCCCCTGTGACATAGTAAGGGCAAAGGCTATCTGCGCCATTTTGAATACTGGCAGCAGACGGCCCAAGTGCAGGAGATTGCTCTGGACCCCCGCTGGACCACCAGGGACTTTTGGCAAGTCTTGGGGGGGGGGTCAGGAAGGTGGGGGATAGTAGTTAAATTTAAAGGGTTGGATGGGGAATGGGGACAAAAAATACTTTGGTTGTAGTGTGTTTTTTTTTTGTTTGTTTGTTTGTTTTTTTAATGTTCGCTCCATAAGACGCACAGACATTTTCCCCCCACTTTGGGGGAAAAAAGTGCATCTTATGCAGCGAAAAATAACGTAGTTGCAGTGGATAAGGTACAGAGAAGGGCGACCAAAATGATAAAGGGCATGGAACAGCTCCCCTATGAGGAAAGACTAAAGAGGTTAGGACTTTTCAGCTTGGAGAAGAGACAGCTGAGGGGGGATATGATAGAGGTGTTTAAAATCATGAGAGGTCTAGAACGGGTAGATTTGAATTGTTTTTTTACTCTTTCGGATAATAGACTAGGGGGCACTCCATGAAGTTAGCATGTGGCACATTTAAAACTATTTGGAGAAAGTTCTTTTTCACTCAACGCACAATTAAACTCTGGAATTTGTTGCCAGGAGTTGTGGTTAGTGCAGTTAGTATAGCTGTGTTTAAAAAAGGATTGGATAAGTTCTTGGAGGAGAAGTCCATTACCTGCTATTAATTAAGCTGACTTAGATAATAACCACCGCTATTACTAGCAACGGTAACATGGTATAGACTTAGTTTTTGGGTAATTGCCAGGTTCTTATTGCCTGGATTGGCCGCTGTTGGAAACAGGATGCTGGGCTTGATGGACCCTTGGTCTGACCCAGTATGGCATGTTCTTAAAGGTTTGGATAAGTTCTTGGAGGAGAAATCCATTATCTGCTATTAATCAAATTGACTTAGAATATAGCCTCTGCTATTACTAGCATCAGTAGCATGGGATATACTTAGTTTTGGGTAATTGTAGCCTGGATTTGCCTCTGTTGGAAACAGGATGCTGGGCTTGATGGATCCTTAGTCTGACTCAGTATAGCGATTTCTTATGTTATGTTCTAGGATCCTTCCAGTTTTCAGTGACAGTAAAGTGCACATGTGCTAACATTTGAAAACTTTTATGGGGAAATTAGATGAAAGAGGGGAAGTATGTTGAGAAAAAGCAGTAGACCACATCATCTCCCACAGAGCCTGGAGCTGGGGAAGTCTGAGGAGGGGAAACAATGGAAATGATGCCCTTTTGACGGAAAAAGAAGATAACTGTCTCAAAGATGGAGAGATGGCAACTATGCATATTGACATCTGACTCAGAGCCAATAACAAAAGTTTTAAAGATGGGATCCAGGAGGTTTATAAGAACTATGTATACTTCTTTATAAAACTAGATATAAAGCAGAAGCATATTCCAGTCAAATATCTAAAAAGTGTACCTTCTTGTACTGATTTGTCTTAAGTATTATCTCTTGGGATGATCTCATTTAAATTAACTTGTGATATAGGGATATTGCAGGTTAAATGCTGAAATTCATGAAATCAGTTTAAGGCAGAGCTGCTACCTTTTTTTTTTTTTTTTTTTTTTTTTTTTTTTAAGCTCTGCTGTTTACTTCTCCATTCAGTTGGAATTGGCGCTCTTGGGCCATGCAACTTCATTAACGACAACCTGCTGCCTGGCATGGTAATGATTTGTGATCTTCCTGAAAATAGGCAGAACTGTTTTGCTTTTCTTTTTTTTTTTTTTCCTTTTTATTTTGTGATTGCATGATGGTTTGAGGTTTTTTAGGTCTGTAGAGATTTATATAAGTAGGGAACAAACCATAGTCTCAGGATGGACCCAGACAAGCTTTTTTTTTTCTGGGCTATAGAGGCAAGCTGGCATTTATTGTGTGAACAAAAGAAACCAATATTGGTGAAGTCCAACTGATGCTGGATTGTGCCCTTATGGGAATTTCACATGTAAGGAAATGCAAAAATTGAACAGGAATAATTGGAGGAGAGTGAAGCAGGTCACCCATAGAGTGTATCACTAGAATTGAACCCTGAATTAGGTTTGGACGTACTCTGATTTTTATCCCACTAACGTTTATCTAGAAAGTAAACAACTGATGATTAAAAGATGCTGGCAACAGCTCTGATGGAGCTACCTGCAGAGCTGATGCAGGGGATGATTAAGGTGGCCAATCACCTGGATGCTAAACCGGGGGAGGCGGGGGATGCGCCTCCTTATTCTTTGTCAATCTGTGATCCCAAAAAGGAAGGGGAATGCTCCAGGGTGCCATTTTGCCCAGTGGCTGCCTTGCCCACCTGCATCAAACAATGTAAACCCTATCAAAAATGTGGAAGCGTTTGCAAAGTAGCAGGTGATTGTAGGAAAAAGACGCTTGGGATCAGGAGATATTTTTTAAGACGGTTTGAAATACCATTTGGGGGTTAGAACACAAAATAGACCAAATGTAAAATAAGATGGAGAAAAAGTTTGAAACACCTTCAGCTTTCGATGATGAGATCTCTGATAAGATAACGAATGAGAAGATAAAAAGAAATAGGGCCAGCCCAGTGACCAGATCCGAATTTTCCACAATGCAGTATAGGTTGCTGCCTAGGGGTGCTGGGCTGAAATAGGTGCGTCTTCCTCCTTCCCAGAGACACTTTCTTCTAAGTGCTGCTCAGTATGAAGTACAACATCCCGACAGACCTATCCCCCTCCCCCAAGAGGCAAAGGAATGGACTGGCTCCATTCGTAGCACTGAGACGCGCCCCTGCACCTCTTTAAAAGGACCGACCTGACAGAGGAGGCCGCACCCCTTTCACTGCACCACTTCCTCCTGGGGAAGGCTCTTCCCATCCCTTGCCTTGGGACACCGGGAAGATGAAATCAGCTCTGCCTGTGGCTCAGTGGCACTGCTGTGTGAGCGGGACCTGGATTTAATTCTTGGCTCGGGTCTTCCGCTCCCCAGGTTGGCCAGAGCAGCGAATGCAGCAGAGACAATGTTCAGAAGCTCTAAGGGTAGAAAGTTATCCTCATCACACAGTGGCTACACCTAGTGTCCGGATTTAGAGCCCATGATGCAGGGTTCTGAAAGGGGGTGCTGGTGCATGGCTCCCAGCCAAGGACTATCACTGTGATGATCAGGCAGAGGTGAAGTTGGGAGGGGAGAACTCATGGGGTAGCTGCAAATGGAGGCTCGTGGTGCCAGGATCCCTGTCCCAAGGGAGCAGGAGGAAATCACCAGGTGAAAAAGATAAAAGCAAAGAGAAACTCCAATTCATGCGTGCAGAAGAATAAATGCAGCATTGATAAAGCAAAAGGTACATTTTTATATTGTCAGAATGCAAAACATTAACAAATGAGAGGAAAAAGTGTCCTTTTACGAATTCTTAAGTTTAAACAAAAATTACAGAAATGAAAAGAGAGGTGACTGTAGTACAAAAATTACAGAAATGGAGAGAGGTGACTGTAGTAGAAACAATCAGTGCATTAGTTCCTGAAATTCTTCATGCGTTAATTCTCTTAGCTATTGAAAAGGGACACAGCTCATTGACGTTTCTCCCAGGAGGGCTCCTTTTCAGCACTCCAAGTCAGAAATAAACAGATTGTGTACTGGGAAAGTCAGAGAAAGACACTCCATGAGTCTGCTGTCCTGGAGAATGAGGACAAGTTTTAGATAATTAGGGAGGAGAAACTAGGGGGCAGGCTGAAAATGCCTTATTACATTTTACATCGATTCAGACATTGGAGCAGAAAAAAAAAAGATCCTGCTGGCAAAGAAAAAGCAAAGGTGGATGTGCTGGAATAAAGATGAGGAGTTTGTCAGCTACCAAAATGATCGTTGGTCTTCATTGTAAAGTGTATGGGGTAGAGATGTGCGTTCGTCGTTGTTTATTTTTGTGTTTTTTGTGCACACTAAATCGAAAATTAAATAAAAACAAATACAAATAAATAAAATGAGCCAAAAAAAACCAAAACCAAACACATTTTTTTGGCTGCCCATCCCTAGTATCTAAATGTATACTCTGGAGGGAAAGAAGAGCTATGATAGAGACATTTAAATAATCCCGTAGTATCAGTGCACAAAAGGTTGGCCTCTTAATAGAAAGGAGGATCTGAAATGAGGGATGATAGGATGAGGGTAAAAAGGGGTAGACTGAGCAATCTAAGGAACTATTTCTTTACAGAAAGAATGATGATGCATGGCATAGCCTCCTGGTGGGGACAAGAACAGTATCTGAATTCAGGATCGCATGGGATAAACACAGAGGATCTCTGAGGGGAGTGCTAGGGATCATAAAGCTGAGTAGTTGCTGTGGATGGGAAATAGTGGAGAGACCGGGTGGTCTTTTTTTTTCTGCCGTCACATTTCTGTGAGACCTCTTGGAACAAAGAAAGAGAGGCCACTGGTGTTTGAACTCATTGCGGACAGAGTTTATTAGGACAGGGGCCTAACATGATTTTTGTCTCCTGGATTCCCAAACCTGTCCTGGGGACCCCACAGCTGCTGGGGTTTTCAGGATAGCGATGATGAATACGCTCAAGCGACATTAGCGCGTAGACTGGCCCTCTGGTGTATGCCAGTCTTATCTCACGCACATTCATTGTGGATATTCTAAAAACCCAACTGGCTGGAGATTTCCTAGGACAGGCGTGAGGAGCCCTGCTCTACGTCCTTTAGCCAGTTTTAGAATTGTGTTGGGAAAAGAAGTGCAGAAGAAGAAAAACTGTTTTCAGACTGAGGCTAAGGCTGGGATTCCCAAACGGTGAGGCTCTGGGACAGAAGAGGGATGGCTCGACTGGGCAGGTTCCTTGCTGCCATTTATGGTAAAAAAGAGCTTGTGATACGTTGTCGGAGAAACAGTTTTCAGATTTGTAAATTCTTCTATTTCCACAGCACAAGTGCTCGAGTGAGCTGCGTTTCTCTGGCATTGCTGCGTTCCTTTAGGAAGTCTTGCACATCGGATTCTGCACGGTGCGCTTTCCCGTGGGGGGGGGGGAAGAGACAGTAGCTAAAATGAAGAGGGGAGTTTTTGACACAGCAAAGCAAATTGTAAAAAGATTGGGCTGGTCGAGGTGAGGTACAGGGTTTCCGAATAAGTAAAACCAGTGGAGTAATTAGAGTTGACGATATGTGGTTCCTGGATAATTTACGCAGTACAGGATAAGTAAATGTAACGCATAAACATAACGCATACGACAAGAAGAGGAAAAAAGCAGCAGAACAGATTCTGCAAAATGCACATCCTGGAAATAGGATGAAGATGATTTTAAAAGTGGGATTTCTGTGGCCAAGGGGGCCCATGATGTCGCGTCTGCTGAAAGGCAGCTTACAGTGTCAAAAGCTGCACCGACATCCAGAAACTGAGCACCCTGCCAGAAAATCTAAACCTGATGGATATTATCAGAGAAAACTGAATGATTTTATAGTGCATTGGTCAATGGTGTAGCACAGCCTGGGAGAGAAGGTCCAGAGTAAAATCCCCTTTTCTGGGGTTCATAATCACACACTGAGCGAAGGTTTACTGCTGTTATTCATGAGACTGCTACATGGCTAACCCATTCTTAAACCACCATGACACTCCACACTGCTTCTGAAAACATCCCAGGAAACATGGCAACCCTAGTTGGCTCCAGAGAGCCAACCTGAAACTATTGTTAGTGGTTAGTGTGCTTAGTTCAGCAAAAGTTTAAGTGAACTTTTTTTTTTTTTTTGTTCTGTGGTGTCTGTGTGGCAAAGTGGTTGTGATTAGGGCCAAAGTGATCTCCAACTTTTCATGTGCTATGATCGAGTCTCTTCCCAAGGTGGAATTTTATGCTCGCTCTGGAGTAGCTCCGACGTCCTCTTCATCATAATGACTCGTTTCTTGTGCCAGCCGTGAGGCACGAGTTCAGCTGTGTTCAGGAATGAGATGTAGGGTTTTGCCCTCTCTTCTGTGATTGCCCATGCCTGCGGTATTGCTTGGGTTTTATTGAATCATGGATCAGTGTTCTCGCATCTTTCACATGGGAGATTATGATCTCCTAGTACCTGATGATTTGGGATAGCATTTGGTGTGTGTCAAATAGTTAAACCAAAGTGAGTTTGATGGGCTGTTTCTGTTTTCTCTTGGATAGGATTTACTGTATTACGGATATTGATCCAGATCACCGGAAGCTCACACAGCTGCAGGCCATGACCCGCTTCTTGACAGGGGAGGAGCCAGACCTGGAATGTGAGTGCTGAAACTTTGTAGTACCTGCCGTTTAAAGACTGATGCTTTATTCTCCTTCTTACCCTCTTATTTGTTTGTTTTTATTATTCTTGATATCCTGCTGTTCCATCAAAGGGAGTTACAATAGCAAAGATAAATGTCCTGCTAGAACTCATAACCTGCATATGATTGGCACGAATGCCATTGTGCATTCTATAGAAATCCATTCTGGATAAAGATACCATGTCAGGACGATGGCTAATGTGAGCGAGGTACTAGGGAGAAGGACAGAGGCAGAGGAAAGGGACTTTGATATTAATAGAAAAGAAAGAAGCAAATTCCTGAGGATCTTCCCTTGACCTGTGGCAGAGTGAAGGGATGGATGAGGTAAAGAAGGGCTCTGTCATACTTGGGCACCTAGACAATAGGAGAAGGGAAAATAATGAATTGAATTGTATCAGTTACCATATTGATTTCTTCAGTATTTGTTAGGGATGTGAATCGTTTTTATAACGAATTGAAATATCATACGATATTTCTTAATTCGTTATATATCGGTTAAAACATGAAATGATCACTTTTTCCCCTGAATTTTCGTGAAAATCGTTTTTCGGGTTAGTGCGTGCTAACAAACTGTTTATTTTTGTTATTTTTTGTTACTTTTTGTTATTTTTTTGTTAGCTCCTGTTTGTTACTTTTTGTTATTTTTTTGTTAACTCCTGTTAGCGCGCACTAAGCCGAAAAACAATTTTTTACTAAAAACAAAATGCTGATCCGCGGGAAAACGAGATTTTTCCACAGCCACACAAATCCGAAAACACAGTCGGGCACCCGATGCACATTCCTAGTATTTATGGCACTGGATACAATGAACTAAAGTTGCAGATTTTTTTTCTACAGGTTAACTGCCTGTTCATAGTATTGAAGAACATTAGGTGCGATGTTGTGGCAGACCAATGTCCAATTGAGCCCAGTATCCTGTCTCAGACTGGCCAATCTGGGCCACTTAGAAGTACCTTTCCCTGTTGCTCATTCCCAGAAACACATGGTGGTGAAACCCACACCTATTTGAATAATAAGTATTGATGGATCTGTCCTCCAGAAACTTATATATAGAGTATGTATTCCATGTTAACATATGGAAAAGTTTTTTTGTTCCCAGGCAAGTTTATATTAATAATAATCTAAGACCTTTTCCTCGGGATAACCTAATACCATGTGATGCTTCCCCTTGTACAAGGATCATCTGAGAGAGACGACCTCTGTTTTGTAGAGGCAGATTGGGTGCAATATTCTTATTTACCTTCTGACATTCCAGCTCTGACAAACATGTTGTTGTTCTAAAGTTGAAAACGTTGTCATGCATGGGGAGGGAGAAGGTCGGAGGAGATTTGAGTATCCCAGTATGGTATGGGGAGAGGAGAGTACCATTGTGATCCTGTCTCATTAGTGCTGATCTCCTCATATCCAGGTGACGAGGAGCTGGTGCAGCAGGTCCTCTTTGATGCTGTAGTCACAGCTCCCATGGAAGCCTACTGGACAGCACTAGCCCTTAACATGTCAAAGTAAGTACATTAGGAACATATTGTTTTCCAACAGGTGAGGGGACAGACATTAATAAATACTAGTATAGCCATTTGTTCTCCTATGCAACTCAGTTCCCCCTTGTGTGAAATTACTGAATTATGCAAGGTAATCATTGCTAATTCTAAAACAGGGCCTCCTGATGAGCTCTCTGTTCATAAATTAAATGAAAGTTGTACTAGTTCATGTCCATTAAGAGTTATCTCCTCTTTCTCTCACATGCGTGTCAGCTAGACATTTTCATGTGACTAAAAGGCACTTACCAGGGTTTATCTCATAGAATGTTCAGTGCGCTTGCAAGATGAAAAACTAGATGGAAGGATAAAATGCCAGTTGAAGCTTATTTAGGATACATTTTGCACAGGAGTTGGGAGACATTCATTAAATAAAACACGAGAATAATTTGCCTTCATATATACTTGCAACATCTTCAGTGCCTGCTGAAATGTTCATCCTTAGGAGTTGCAAAGTCCATTGGGTGATCATCATAAGGCAGCTTCTAGTGCTGTTAATCTGGAGCCTTTCACCATGACTGACTCACTAAAAATAAATGCTCTGCCTAATTGCTGCACTATGTTCATAACATCATCCAGCAGCATAGGGGTTACTCGCAATAGAATTCCTGTTAATCATCATTCAGATTTCACCAGTGTCTTCTGACTGTGAATGAACAGTGAAGTCAATATACAAAACCATTTAGACGAATAATGCACAAATTGTCCAAATTGCAAGATTTGGAATCCAAATAGATTTTAACTAGATAAATCATTATTCGGATAAAATCTAGCAGGATAAAATAAGGGATTGCGGTACGTCCCTAAGTTATCTGGCTAATTTAGCCAAATATCATTTCTACTCAGCTAAGTTAGCTGGATAATTAGCTACTTAACAGGATACTACATCTTCAAAAGATATTTTGTTAAGTAGCACTGTTTTGAGATTAAAAATAAAGGGGCCTGTGGCCATATTCCCATTCCTCCTTCCCCTCAAATTTCATATATGGCTGTCGGACTGTGCACCCTCCACTCCCCAAAACACCTCCTAAAATTTAAAATTATGTTCCAAGGACTGCAGGTCAGGGCTCCTCCTTCCCTGGTTATGTTTATATAGTAAAATCTGGCTGCCCCACCAGACCCCCTACCCACCCATAGTTCCAATGGCCCCCTCAACCCCCATGGACACATGCCGGGCGTGAGCTATGAACTTAATCTCTTCCCAAAGCTGCTTGTGTCAGCAGCAGCACTGAAAGTGTTAACTACCTTGCTCCCGGCAGGATTTTTAATCTATTAAGGGGAAAGGGTAGGGAGTAGGCCCGAGCTGGACATTGGCACTGCGAGTGAGGGGGGGGGGAGCAGCCAGATTTTACTATGTAAACAAAACCGGGAAAGAAGTATGAGGACCCTGATCTGCAGAGCCTGGAACATAATTGCAAATATTAGGAGGGGTTTGGGAGGTAGGGGATGCATGGCACAACAGGGCCATAAATGAAATTTCAGGGAGTGGGGAAGAGAGGGAAGGAACTGGGCCACAGGCACCTCTACTTCCTTTTTTTTTTTTTTAATTTTCAAATAGTGCTACTTAACTGGATATCTTTTAAAGATGTCCGAATAAGTAACTAGTTATCTGGTCACACAAATGGGCCAATGCAATAAAATGCACTCAGCCTAATGCACAGGTAAACGCGTGGTCGGATGTGCTGGCTAACACCCGATGCAAAAAGGGGATTAGCGTGTCCAACAAGCACATCCAAGCAAATGCGTAGCTAATAACACTCATCACATGTATTTGCCATGTAAATGAGGCTATTAGCTATTACCCCTCTATGCAGAAAAACGCCGGTCGCCCAACGCGACAAATTTAACGCCAGCTTCGGAGCTGGCATTGATATACTGCGAGTCAAAAGCACGTGAAAAATCCAAAACAATTGCCCTCTTTGGTTCCTCCTACTTAGTATTGCAAAAATACTAAGATCTACTGCTTGTGGTGATGCAAATTAAGAAATGGGCTGATAACCCCAAAAATATTTCTGGGCGCACAATGCACACGCCCCAGGCTGATGCTATTGTGCGTGTAAATCAACTGTGGGGTGAGAAAACGGATGCTTGTATTGAGCACCCGTTTTCCTAATGTGCGCACATCCACGGTTTTCTAGTATGTGAATAGCTGGATTCAGGATCAGTGGGTTATGTACCTCTACCAGCAGATGGAGACATAAGAACATGCCATACTGGGTCAGACCAAGGGTCCATCAAGCCCAGCATCCTGTTTCCAACAGTGGCCAATCCAGGCCATAAGAACCTGGCAAGTACCCAAAAACTAAGTCTATTCCATGTTACCATTGCTAATGTCAGTGGCTATTCTCTAACTGGCGGATTTTAAAAGCCCTGCTCGCGTAAATCGGCCTGGATTTACGCGAGCAGGGCCTTGCGCGCCGGCGCACCTATTTTCCATAGGCCGCCGGCGCGCGCAGAACCCCGGGACGCGCGTAGGTCCCGGGTTTTTTGAAGGGGGCGTGTCGTGGGCGTTTTGGGGGCGGGGTGCGGCGTTTCGGGGGCGGGGCTGGGGGCGTGGTGCCGGCCCGGGGCGTTCCGGGGGCGTGGCCGTGTCCTCCAGAACCGCCCCCAGGTCGGGTCTCGGCGCGCGTGGATTTACGTCTCCCTCCGGGAGGCGTAAATCCCTGGATAAAGGTAAGGGGGGGTTTAGATAGGGCCGGGGGGGGGGGGGGTTAGGTAGGGGAATGGAGGGGAGGGCGAAAGAAAGTTCCCTCCGAGGCCGCGGAGACAGGCTGCGCGGCTTGGCGCGCGCCGGCTGCCCAAAATCGGCAGCCTTGCGCGCGCTGATCCAGGATTTTAGAAGATACGCGCGGCTACGCGCATATCTTATAAAATCCAGCGTACTTTTGTTTGCGCCTGCTGCGCAAACAAAAGTACACAAACGCGCTTTTTTTAAAAATCTACCCCTAAGTGAACTTAATAGCAGGTAATGGACTTCTCCTCCAAGAACTTATCCAATCCTTTTTTAAACACAGCTATACTAACTGCACTAACCACATCCTCTGGCAACAAATTCCAGAGTTTAATTGAGCTTGAGTAAAAAGAACTTTCTCTGATTAGTTTTAAATGTGCCACATGCTAACTTCATGGAGTGCCCCCTAGTCTTTCTATTATCTGAAAGAGTAAATAACCGATTCACATCTACCCATTCTAGACCTCTTGTGATTTTAAACACCTCTATCATATCCCCCCTCAGCTGTCTCTTCTCCAAATAAAAAAGTCCTAATCTCTTTAATCTTTCCTCATAGGGGAGCTGTTCCATTCCCCTTATCATTTTGTTTGCCCTTCTCTGTACCTTCTCCATCGCAATTATATCTTTTTCTGTTTTATTCACCATTCCCTTTCTAATAATTCCCAACATCTTTTTGCTTTTTTGACTGCCGTAGTACACTGAACTGACAATTTCAATGTGTTATCCACTATGACGCCTAGATCTCTTTCTTGGGTTGTAGCACCTAATATGGAACCTAACATTGTGTAACTATAGCATGGGTTATTTTTCCCTATATGCATCACCTTGCACTTATCCACATTAAATTTCATCTGCCATTTCGATGCCCAATTTTCCAGTCTCACAAGGTCTTCCTGCAATTTATCACAATTTATTTATTTTATTTATTTATTTATTAAGGCTTTTATATACCGACTTTCTTGATACAAATCAAATCAATTCGGTTTACAATGAACTAAGCAGAATATACAATTAACCAATCAACAAGAGATACGGAGCATACAGTTACATTATAACAAGGAAGCCTTAACTTGGAGTAGGAAAATAAAGAAGGGGTGAACGGAACAATAAATATATAAATAAAGTGAAATAAAATAGAATAAATACTATATACAGAAGAGGGGGCAAGGGGCCAACCTCTCTTTAATGGAAATTATGCATGAAAAATTTGGAGAGTTTTGTTTACAGAGATTGTGGTGTACAATCTGCTTGTGATTTAATTACTCTGAACAATTTTGTATCATCTGCAAATTTGATTACCTCAATTGTCATATTTCTTTCCAAATCATTTATAAATATATTGAAAAGTAAGGGTCCCAATACAGATCCCTGAGGCACTCCACTGCCCACTCCCTTCCACTGAGAAAATTGTCCATTTAAGCCTCCTCTCTGTTTCCTGTCTTTTAGCCAGTTTGCAATCCACGAAAGGACATCACCACTTATCCCATGACTCTTTACTTTTCCTAGAAGCCTCTCATGAGGAACTTTGTGAAACGACTTCTGAAAATCCAAGTATACTACATCTACCGGTTCACCTTTATCCACATGTTTATTAACTCCTTCAAAAAAGTGAAGCAGATTTGTGAGGCAAGACTTGCCTTGGGTAAAGCCATGCTGACTTTGTTCCATTAAACCATCTCTTTCTATATGTTCTGTGATTTTGATGTTTAGAGCACTTTCCACTATTTTTCCTGGCACTGAAGTCAGGCTAACTGGTCTGTAGTTTCCCGGATCGCCCCTGGAGCCCTTTTTAAATTTTGGGGTTACATTAGCTGTCCTCCAGTCATCAGGTACAATGGATGATTTTAATGATAGGTTACAAATTTTTACTAATGGGTCCGAAATGTCATTTTTTAGTTCCTTCAGAACTCAGGGTGTATACCATCTGGTCCAGGTGACTTACTACTCTTCAGTTTGTCAATCAGGCCTACCACATCTTCTAGGTTCACCGTGATTTGGTTCAGTCCATCTGAATCATTAGCCATGAAATCATTTAATCTTTCCGCGATGGCCTTATGTTCTCTAAGTGCCCCTTTAACCCCTCTATCATCTAACGGTCCAACTGACTCCCTCACAGGCTTTCTACTTCGGATGTATTTAAAAAAGTTTTTACTGTGAGTTTTTGCCTCTACGGCCAACTTCTTTTCAAATTCTCTCTTAGCCTGTCTTATCAATTTCTTACATTTAACTTGCCAATGCTTATGCATTATCCTATTTTCTTCTGTTGGATCCTTCTTCCAATGTTTAAATGAACATCTTTTGGCTAAAATAGCTTCTTTCACCTCCCCTCTTAACCATGCTGGTAATCGTTTTGCCTTCTTTCCACCTTTTTTAATGTGTGGAATACATCTGAACTGTGCTTCTAGAATGGTATTTTTTAACAATGACCACACCTCTTGCACACTTTTTACCTTTGTAGCTGCTCCTTTCAGTTTTTTTCTAATTTTTTTCATTTTATCAAAGTTTCCCTTTTGAATGTTTAGCACGAGAGCTGTCAATTTGCTTACTGTCTCCCTTCGTCATTAATTCAAATTTGATCATATTATGATCACTATTGCCAAGCGGCCCAACCACAGTTACCTCTCTCACCAAATCCTGTGCTCCACTGAGAATTAGATCTAAAATTGCTCCCTCTCTTGTCAGTTCCTGAACCAATTGCTCCATAAAAATGTCAATTATTCCATCCAGAAACTTTATATCTCTAGCATGTACTGATGATACATTTGCCCAGTCAATATTGGGGTAATTGATGTCTCCCATTATTACCACACTACCAATTTGGTTAGCTTCCCTAATGTCTCTTAGACGAGCAAACTGACATCACAGTATATAAAGTCCTGCTGTGACATCAGCCTTCCAGTATTCTCTGACTCCAGCATTTGGTGGTTTCTATTGTCTCTCAGATGAGTGCCTTGGTCCGGAAGCTGGTTCTTCAGCCAGTGTAGACTTAGCTGATTTAAGAAGCTGAATGGCAGCGGGTGCAGGAAACTGAGCGCGGCAGTAACAGTGTATGCCCTCTCCCCCTACAGCCAGAGACCAACTCTGTACTCAGCCGGGAAAGTCTGAGCTCGGGTAAGCTTAAAAAAAAATCAGAGAGGGGGTTGTTCTAGGATTTCCTCTGGTCTCCATGCTTGGCACGCTGTTCTGACGTTTGTTCCCACTCCCGTGGGAGTTAAGGTACCTGGGAAGCCTGGCGGGTTGAGCAGCCCGGGTGGGCTAGGCCATGCTGTTAGGCTTCTTTCTGTGTGCCACATGGTAGGCCACTGCGGTGTTTTCACGCAACATTTTCTGCACATTCAGCTGCTCTCTGCAGGACCATCGAGGCCTGCAAGTACGTCTGGCTGTGTGAAATGTATGTCCAGTTTCTTTTGGGTGTGCTGTCTTGCGCACATTCTAGAACATATTGGTGATTTCAGCTAAATGCACGTCTTTAGTCGCCTACTAAGCATACTGACGGACCAATGGCGCCTGTGGCTAAGAAACCTAAGCGCCTTTTCCTCTGTGCTGCCTGTCATGTTCGGACATCATAGCCTGGAGTGCCCTCTGACTTGTTCCAGCACAGCTTAGAGGTTCAGGGAGAATTATCTTCCTCTGATTTTACTAAGCCTGGTTTCTTCCCAGCCTCATGATGGCCTGGCTAAAGACATATCAGGAGGACTCCTGACCTTGGAACTCCCTTGACTGGTTCATCAGCAGGGGATGGCAGTTCAGTGGGTGCCGCACAAGTGCTTTCTGGCTTTGGCATGGATCTTTCTGCCTTTTCTTGGGTAGAATTTTTTTTTTTCAAGGATTGCAATCCTTTCTTCAGGTGCAGTCTTCAGCCCTGTCCAATCCTGTCGGGTCAGATTCTCAGGCGGTGGCCTGTCCCTCTTCCGGTACTATTGTTAAACGCCGAAGTTCACCGCGATTGATAGCAGGTCCTCTCGATAGGAATCTGGATGGCACTGATGATGAGGCAGATCCTAAGGTTCTGGAGGATGGGGAAATTCCTCCGGGACTGGAACCATATAGGACTATGTTATGGTTCTTTCATAGAGATGAACTGACAGCCCTGATTTCCCAGACATTGAAGATGCTTGGGAGTACCTGGGGCAGATTCTATGTTTGAGCCAAATAAAAATCCCATTTTGGTTTCTTTTCATAAAGCTTCTTGGTTTTTTCCCTGTTATGGAGGCCATTCAAGAATTGATTGATCTTGAGTGGGAAGCCCCAGAGGCAAATTTCAAAGAGGGTCGGATCTTGGAAGGCCTGTACCCCCTGGATCCAGAAGTGAGCGAGCATCTGCTTTTTCCGAAAGTGGATGCTCTTGTCTGTGCCATCTCTAAACTGATGAGTATCTCTGAGGAGGGAGGAGCGGCCTTGAAGGATGTGCATGATAGGAGGATTGAGGCCATCCTTAAGCAAGAATTTGAAGCGGTGGCAATGACCTTGCAGATAGCTTCTTGTTATTCCCTGGTGGCTTGCTCTTGTTTGCTTCTCTCTCTGGAGGTTGATGACTCTGGTTTTAATTCCAGGGCAGTTATGGAGTCTACTGCCACCTTTTTAGCAGATGTGGGCTACAATGTGGTTCTCTCCTCAGCCAGAGGAATGGCTTTGGTAATAGCGGCCAGGTGTCAGTTATGGCTGAGAAATTGGTAGGCCGATGCAACCTCCAAAGCTAATCTTATGAACTTGCCTTTTAAAGGCTCGCTCTTGTTTGAGAGCGAGTTGGAGAAACTGGCCAGTAAGTGGGGCGAATCCCCAGTTCCTCTGTTGCTGGAGGATAAGAAGCAGTCACCACACCCCTTTGGTATGAGGGGTCGTCTCAGGGGTTCCAAGCATGTTCGTCCCTGCAGAGAACTTGGCCTTTTGGTAGGTCTCAGTCCTTTCATCCCAGACAGCCTAGGTGGAGTGTGGGCTCGGGTAGTGGAACCTCCCGAGCCTTCCAATGAGGTTTGCCACCCCACCCCTGGGAACAGTAGATTAGGGGGATGTCTCTCTCTCTCTCTCTCTCTCCTTTATCAGAGGTAGGTCAAAATCACATCAGATCAGTGGGACATGTTCATGGTGTCTCCCTGTCACTACCCACAGAAGAAGCAGGCAGTTGAGTGTATACTGTCAAAGCTCCTCAGTCTGAGGACTGTGGTTCCAGTACCCATGTTTCAAGAAAATATGGGTCGATATTCATTTATTTCATTGTGCCCAAGAAGGAGGGTTCTTGTCATCCCATCCTGGATCTCAAAGGGATGAATAGTCATTTGCGGGTGACTCTTTCGCATGGAAACATTGTGCTCAGTGATAATGGCCGTGCAGTCGGAGGAATTGGACCTCCTTGGATCTGTCCAAGGCATACTTCCATATGTCTCTAGAAGCAATGAGTAATATCTGATTGGAGCACCAATGTTTTCTGCATTTCCCGATGTTGGGGCGCTGTCTTTTGGTCTGGCCACCACTCTCAGAACTATTTCCAAGGTTGTGGTGGTGGTAGTGGTGGAGTTGAGACAGGATGGGATCCTGCTACACCCATATTTGGATGACTGGCTGATTGGGGCCAAGTCTCTGGAAGAGAGCTGCCTGGGACCCGCAAGGTGATCTCCTTGTTGCAGGAGCTCAGTTGGGTGGTGAACCTAGTCAAGAGCCGTCTTCAGCCATCTCAGTCGTTGGATTATCTGAGTTTTCGGTTCAATACAAAGCAGGGTAAAGCTTTCCTGCCAGAAGCTCGTATTCAGAAGTTGATGACATAGGTGCATCTCTTGATGAACACTGACTGTGTAGTCCTATCTGCAGGTATTCGAATTGATGGAAGTAGTGCATCCTCTTCAGCACTTCCTGCTGTCTCTTTGGAACCCTCAATCTCAAGACTATTTGATTCTGCTCCACCTGCTGATGGAACTCTTCATTCACCTCCAGCGTTGGTTACAAGTGGATCAACTAAGAAAGGGAGTTTCCCTGACATAGATGGACTGGTTGGTATTCACGATAGATGCAAGCCTCCAGGATTGGGGAGCTCACTGTCAGGAACTAATGGCACAAGGGAGCTGGAATACAGAAGAGTCTCCCTGGAACATCAATGGGATGGAAGCCTGGGTGGTCCGGTTGGCATGCTTGCAGTTCAACGGCAGGCTGCAGGGTCAATTAAACCGGGTAATGTCAGACAACGCAACGACAGTGCCTTATATCAATCAGCAGGAAAGAACCAAGAGCCAGCAAGTATCGTAGGAGATAGACCAACTTATGGAATGGGTGGAAGTGCATCTTCAGGATATCTCTGCCTCGCACATTGCAGGAAATGACAATGTAAAAGCAGACTTTCTCAACAGGGAGAGTCTGCACACAGGAGAAATGGGTATTGTCGGATAGTGGCTCGTTGTGGCCTTCCGTTTCTAGACCTACTGGCGACTTCTCAATGCGAAGGTTCCTCGATTCTTCAGTCACAGGTGAGATCTGAAGTCCCTGGGTATCGATGCTGTCCTGCAGGTCTGGCCGGAGAACAAGCTGCTGTATGCCTTTGCACTGTGGCCCATGTTGGGCAGAATAGTTCGGAGGGTTGAAGCTCACAGGAGGATGATGCTTTTGCTAGCACTGGATGGGCCCAGTAGACCATGATATGCAGATCTGTGAAGGCTCCTGGTAAACTCCCCCCTCCGCCTTCTGGCGCACAGGAATCTGTTGTAGCAGGGACCTGTCCTTCATGAATTTCCAACTCTGTTTTGTCTTACAGTATGACCGTTGAGAGGGCTAACTTGCTGAAGCAGGGATATTTTACTGCGGTGATTGCCACTATACTATGAGCATGAAAGATCTCCCATTCCTTAGCCTATGTGCGGGTTTGGCAAGTGTTTGAGGCTTGTTGTAAAGATCGAGGAGTGCTTCCTCGTTCAGTTAAGATCCCGCTCATTTTGGATTTTTTGCAGGATGGGTTGAATAAAGGGTTGGCCCTTAATTCCTTGAAAGTACAGGTAGCGGCTCTTGCCTTTTTCAGGGGCCAGGTGAATGGTGAATCCTTATCGGCTGATCCAGATGTGGCCTGTTTCTTAGGGAAGTGAAACATCCTCGACCTCCCTTGTGAAGTTGGATTTCTTGGCAGACCCTATGTTTCAACCATTGTGTACTCTTTCCATGCAGCTACTGACCTTGAAAACAGTGTTTCTGGTGGCGATTTTCTGCATGCCGAATTTCTGAGTTGCAGGCCTTGTCTTGCCAGGAGCCATTTCTACGGGTGACTCCAGAAGCAATACAGCTGCAATACTGTTCCTTCATTCTTGCCTAAAGTGATTTTGGATTTTCACTTGAATCAGTCCATTTCCTTGCCATCCTTGGATAAGGAAAAAGATGCAGAAGAATATCCCCTGTTGCATCCCTTGGATGTCGTGAGGTATCTGGAGGTTTTTAAACCTTTCTGAAAGACAGATCACCTGTTTGTCCTTCACGGTGGAGGAAAACTGGGCAAACCGGCTTCGAAGGCTATAATAGCTTGCTGGATTAAGGAGGTGGACACAGCAGCCAGCAGCTTGCATGAAGATGTTCATGACAAGTTGGCTGATGTCTCTCAAACAGGAGACAACCTCTTTGGTGACAAGGTCAGGGAAACAGTCACCCAGATTAAGGAGCAACATATTGCCATTCAGTCCCTGTTGATGGGAACCGAGCAACCGTCTTCCTCTAGGCATCTTTACATTGCTTTTTAAACTTTCTAGTGACACCCCTGCCTCCAATTTCAGCAGTATCACGCATCACCTGCGCTATCACAATAGCAGCTTTTGGCATGTGGACATAAGCGTGAGAGATAACAGCCAAAAACTCCAACAGACCCAGCCTAAACTTGAGCCTAGTTTTTGACGGGTCTCAATCCTCTGTCTACTGCTGCTCCAGTATAGGGGGGTGGGGGTGGGTGGAGGATTCACCATTTCCTAGAAGTGATAAAAAATCACCAGGGAACATTGGGTCCTCAAAATTGTGGAATCTGGTTACTGTTTGCACTTCTTCCATTCTCCAGCACCACACCAATGTTTTTGGCCATCAATCCAGATTATTCTCTCTCAACCCAGCTCTGTCGAGATGGAGTAACTTTTCAGTCAATAGACTATTAGAAACGGGTTCTACTCCCTTATCTCCAAAAAGTCTTAGATTGAGACTCAGCCTAGATTTATGAAGACTGAACAAGAGCTTGTTAAGGCCCATATACTCATCCATCACACTTATTGGAAGTACTTCGAATTTGTCATGGATTCTTCTCGCTGCCGATACAAGATTCTTCCCTTTGGAATCTTGGCAGCCACAAGGGTCTGTATGAAATGCCTAGTAGTGGCAGTGGCATACCTTCATCACCAGAGCATTTGTCTTTCCTTTCCTGGATAATTGGCTAGTGATTGGGGGGGGGGGGGTTTATTGGATTCCCTGCAGAAGATGATTCAGCTCTTTCAGTCACTAGGGTTCATAATAAACTTCGTGAATTTGAGTCTTGTCCTACCCAAAGAATCAAGTTCATCATGGCATGGATAGATTCTCAAAAGAGAAATTGTTCCAGCTGAGCAGGCATTCTGCTTTCGAACCTTGAGCCAGAACTTACTACAGCAGGAGCGGGATCAAGTCCCAGCCCAAAAAGTCCTGGTAGTCGTGGGGCATGTAGCCCCAATGATACCATCTCAGCATGAGAATTCTCCAGTGGGGCCTCTGCACCCAGTAGGATCAATTGCTTCAGCCCTTATTGCACCCAGTTGAGGGTCACTGCAGAAGTGAAAACCTCACCTTTGTTGGATAGACCCAAAAGTCCTGGAAATAGGCGTTCCTCTTTGGCTTCTACCTTATCAGGTAATGCTAGGAACAGACGTATCCACCAAAGGGTGGGGTGCACACAGGGCTCCTTCCAGGGCTGGTGCAGTAATATTTGGCACCCTAGGCAAAACTTTAGGCAAGTACCCCCTTCCACCTCCAACTTACCTATTGGTGGTAGCTCCAGCACAGTGTTCCCTTCTTTGGCAGTATTGGCTCTGGCACAGCACCCCTCTGGGCCTTATACTGGTGGGATTTTGTCAGCTCCTCCCAAAATTTTGGCACTCTAAGTGACCACCTAGTTTTTCCTAATGGAAGCACTGGCCCTGGCTCCTTCAAACCCAAGGGCTCTGGTCAGTGATAGAATGTCTCTTTCAGCTCAATTTCCTGGAACTACGAGTCATAATACACTGATAGTATTTTTGCTTCTCCTTTGGGGAAAGACAATTCTAATCCAAACCAACAACCAAGTAGTAATGTTTTATGTGAACAAATAAGAAGGTACAGGGTTGTGGACCCCCTACCAAGAATCTTTAATAGTTTGGGAATGGCTTTGCAGCCCCAGAATCTTCCTACAAGCAACCTATCTTCCTGAGATCTCTAACATGCTGGCAAATCGCTTCAACAAAGCTTTTCACTCCCAAGAGTAGTCTCTAGACTAGACTAAGACGTAGCACACAGATTATTCAACCTCTGGGGTCACCTGACAATCAACTCGTTTACATCAATGGAAACAAAGTTGAAAAATGTTGCTGTGTTCTTCAAAGAAAGTACAGATCTCTATATGCCTATAAGAACATAAGAATATGCCATACTGGGTCAGACCAAGGGTCCATCAAGCCCAGCATCCTGTTTCCAACAGTGGCCAATCCAGGCCATAAGAACCTGGCAAGTACCCTAAAACTAAGTCTATTCCATGTTACCGTTGCTAATGGCAGTGGCTATTCTCTAGGTGAACTTAATAGCAGGTAATGGACTTCTCCTCCAAGAACTTATCCAATCCTTTTTTAAACACAGCTGTACTAACTGCACTAACCACATCCTCTGGCAACAAATTCCATAGTTTATTGTGCGTTGAGTATAAAAGAACTTTCTCAGATTAGTTTTAAATGTGCCACATGCTAACTTTCCTCCACTTCCACTGATAGCGAGAATGTGCAGAAGTCACTCACACTGGATGTACCTCATTACTACAGTGTGACCCAGGTAAGTGTGGTTCTCATACCTCATCAGGTTGTCAGTCTGCCCACTGATTCCCCTGAAATCTGATCCACTTCTACTAACTCAAGGGTGCGGTCTTCTATATCAGGGGTGACAAACTCCGGTCCTGAAGAGCCACAAACAGGTCTAGTTTTCAGGGTATCTACAATGAATATACATGAGATAGATTTGGATGTATTGTGCCAACTTTACGCAAATCGATCTCATGCCTATTCATAATGGATATCCTGAAAACCAGACTTGTTTGTGGCTCTTGAAGACTGGAGTTGACCACCCCTCATCTGTGTCATTGGAATCTCCTCTCTCTCAACTTGACAGTATGGATATTGAATAGGGATGTGCATTCGTTTGCAACGAAATAGGAAATATTGTCTATATTTCCTATTTTGTCGCATTTCGGGGGGGGGGGTCGATTCTTATTTTTTGGGGGGGGGAAGGGCACATTAAAAAAAACAAAACAAAAAAAAAACCCCAACCCAAACACACCCCAACCCTTCAAATTTTATTAATTGCAACCCCCCCCCCCCCGACTTACCGAAAGTCGCTGGTGGTCCAGCTGGGTCCCGGGAGCGATCTCCCCTTCTCGGGCCTTTGGCTGCCACTAATCAAAATGGCGCCGATTGCCTTTACCCTGTGACAGGGGCTATCTGTGCCATTAGTCGGCCCCTGTCACATGGTAGGAGCAATGGATGGCCCGTGCCATTTTTTAAGATGGTGCCGGCAAGTTTTGGGGGGTCAGGAGGGTGGGGAGTTGTAATTTAATTAAATCTGAAGGGTTGGGATGGGGGTTTTATTTTTCTGTTCGGGACAGCCGAAAAAAAATCTGCCCGAACCACGGGAAATGAAATTTCCCACGGTGGGCCGATAAGGAAGGCCGAACCAAAAGGTTCGGCCGAATCACATCTCTATTATTGAATGCTCATTAGTCTCATCATTGTTACTGCCCAAGGAAGTTGAGGATATTGTGATTTCAGCCAGGAATCCATCCACTAGGAGAGCATACAGGTTTAAATGGAAAAGGTATTTATCTTTGTTACAGACAGGCTCTCTGAACTCATTTTGTTTATGCTCCAAAGGAAGTACTTATTCTTCCTCTCCTCATTGGGCCTCCAGTACATCATTAGTTAAGGAGCATTTCTATGCTATTGCTGCTTACCACGTTCAAGTGGATGGTAAACTGATCCCCATTCATGCTCTGGTGTTGAAGTTTATGAAAGGCTTTTGGCATATGAGACCGCCAATTGCCAAGCCATGGTGCTATGAGATTTCTGTGTTGGCTTGGTACAACTGATGAAACCACCCCATGAACTGTTAGCTTCCTTAAAGTTCCTGACCTGAAAAGTGGTATTCTTAGTAGCCATTACATCGACTAGAAGTCAGTGAATTACAAATACCTACAGTTTTTTCACAACAGAGTGGTTCTCCGTTCTTGCCCCAAGTTTCTGAAAAAAGTAGTTTTGGCCTTTTATTTGAATTAAGCCATTGTTTTCTTCAGTATTTCTCTAAGACCTCATGCACATAAAGGGGAGAAGGCTCTCCATTTACTAGACTATAAAAGGACCTTGACATTATCTGAAGAGAATTCAGTTTCATCGTTAGGTTTCTCGCCTTTTCGTCTCTTACAATCCTAACAGACTGGGAATAGTACTTGCCAAGCATACATTGTCCAACCAGCTAGCAGACTGTATCGCAAATTGCTATGTTCTGGCTGGTATCCAGATCCCAGACTGTCAAAGCTCATCAAGTAAGAGCCATGGCTACCTCAGTGGCTCATCTAAGAGCTGTGTTCATTGAAGACATCTGAAAAGCTAACTTGATCTTCAGTTCACACCCTCTTGTCCTGTTACTGTCTGGACAATCTATCAAGAATTGACAGTAACTTTGGGCAAGCAGTTTTGTACAGCCTTTTCACCCAGTAGTCCACTCTCTGTGGCGGGGGTCGAGGTTGCTTTTTCAGTAAATGCTCTGCTGCCACCCTCATCTTGGAACTCCCCACATATCATGGCTACTTCAGCCCTGTGGCACAGCTGGGCAGGATGGAATCAGGAATCATCCCCACAAAAGCAACACAGGGGCTGCAAGGCAGGACTGGAGATGGTTTCTGCCTATACCAGCCACCTCCACTGCAACTTGTGCTCTTGGGTTTTGGTGGCTTGTACCATCAAGGTTCTGTTCCTGAACTCTGCGTACCCTGCCTACTCACTATATTCAGTTTCTCTATAGCTCAGTTATCCAGGATCGCTGTTCCAGTACCTGAGGGACTACAGCCCTGCTGGGCACTTCCAGCTCACTACTGCCACCTCTGGTGGTTCAATATACTGTTTAATAAAAGAACTAGTGTGTGTCTGTCTCCATACTCTAAGCCTTGACTGGTGGTCCCTCTTGGGATCTTCCCCCGTGGGGGTGGTCATCTGCCACCGGCCCAAGGATCCCACCTCAAACACCAACAAATTCTGATCAATTTTTAAGCTGCTTGACCTTTTCTTACTTTTCAGTGATTTTTTTTTTAATGATAAATAGCTAACCCCCAGTTCTAGAATTATCATCCTTCTCAGAAAAGAACCTGTGTATCAAGATAAAACCTAGCACTGAGAGGATAGAGGAGAGAATTACTGTTTCTATATAATCTGATGTGACAAGGCCACATTCAAGAAATCAAAATACCAAGGGGGTTCCTCTCTTTTCATGATAATGCAGCTTTAGTAGTAAGAGCCTTCTCTCCAGAGCTTGAATCTTTGTCTATTCCACAGCGACGACAAAGATGGAATCGAGAATGCATTTCTGGGAACTCGGGCCGGTCTTATGAGGAGCAGCCTATTTGTTGGGTCAGAGGAACTCTCCAATAAGTGAGTACCTAGAAATCTCAATTGTTAAGAGGGGTTTCCTTTTATTCCCCAACAGTGAAAGGCACATTGCCATGGTGAAGCATTGAGGTCCATGGTTAAGGTTGATGATATGGATCTCTGAGCATCCTTTTGGGCTTCTGGTGCAAACATAGTGTGTTTTTTCCTTTTTTGTTTCTCGTACATGGACAAAAAGTAGGGCACTCACAATTAAGGGATATTGGGATTGATGAAATCCATTACCAATATGCATGTTGATGACTAGGAATGTACCTGAGAGCATAAAGATCTTTTCATAGCTTACATCCATTCCAAGAAGGGCACTGTAGTGCTTTGCTATCATTTCACATCCTATTTACACCAACATTTGAACTAAGCAAGGATAGAAACAAAAATCGTTGTCCCCCACAACAAGCAAAAACAGGTGAGGTAAACAAAGTAAGCCCTGAAGGGATAAATAACCAAAATAAATCAGACAGCATGCAAAAGCAGAGACGACCTAGCTGCTAAAATAGTTAATGAGAAATAAGAGAAAAAATGAAATAAGGAGACAGACATTGTCTTGGAGAGAGTCATGGGTGCAAATGCTCAGTCTTGTTAACACAGAACTGGAAGCCACCATAGATAAGGCAAACTTGGATATAGTTTAATCTATGAGTCTTGGTATAATGGGAACCAGGATTGGATGAGACCATCTCAGACTATAATCTCTTGAGAAGAAACACAGTAGGGAAAAGGAGTAGCTCTTTGTATTAAGAACACAATAGTAGTCAGTGAAATTAAGGGGAGAGTAAGGAGAAGTTCTATGTAAATGGGATTATTATACAGGCCTCCAGCAAAGAAAAGCAGATGCATCCAGACAGAAGAGGTATCACCAGGATGGTGTGCAGAAAGAAGATCCTTTTTTATGTAGATAGTTTCTCCCAGATGTGGCCTGGAATTTACATGCTGCAATATTAACTAGGAGTGGAGAAGTCCTGGATGCCTGATAAAGGGGTATTCGTGACTCAGCTAATGGAAGAACCCACTTGAGCGGAGGTTATGCTGGTTCTCATTCTGACAAATGGGATGGTGTCATTGACCTCATGGTTAAGGACTTTGTAGGGTCTAGTGGTCAATGCACTGTGTGGTTCGTATTAATCTGACCTGAACTCAACCATACCAAGACTGGGGCAGGGATGACCGCCAGTCCTCAAGAGTCACAAATAGGCCAGGTTTTCAGGATATCCACAATGAATATGCATGAGATAGATTTGCATGCACTGCCTCCATTGTATGCAAATCTATCTCATAATTATCTATTGTGGATATCCTGAAACCCTGGAATGTATGCGGCTAATGAGAACCAGAGTTGATCACCCCTGGATTAGGGCCTTGAAATTCAGGGGGATGGACTTCAAGATGAGTCATAGTGTTGAAGGCCCTACTGGAAATCCTAGAGCTGAAGGGTGTGGAAGAACTTTGATCAGCTATCAAAGGAGCATTGAAAAGGTAATAAATCTTTACATGAGGCAGGTTAACAAAGAGAAAATGAGAAAAAAAGACCAATATAGTTCTCTGAGGAGGTAGCAGAAATGGTAAGAGCAAAGAGGTAGTAATAATAAAAAAAAAAAAAAAAAAAAAAAAACAGGCATAGCATGGGACAGGAAAAACAAAGAGAGGTAGTGAGGACAGTCAACGCAAAAACTCAAAAATGGAGAAAATTGCTCAGTCAATCAAAGGAGAAGATAAAACCTAATTTAAATAAATGAGAGAGTGGCAAAGCAGAATGAAAGGGGGAAAGAGTAAAGTAAAGGAAAAAAGAGGAATAGGCAAAGAGAGGAGGACCTGCAAAAAGGCAGAAATTTTAGATAAGTTCTTTTGCTCAGGATTTACAGAAGAGGAGGAAGGCAAAGGACCTAAGACAGGGAAGGGCACTGATAAATGATTTGCAAACCAGACTACAGAGGGGAGGGGTGGTACCTACACAAACCAGAGTGGATAAGGCCATGGGACCTCGGGGTATACACTGTAGGACACGAAAAACTTGAGAGCGTGCTGCCCACACCCCTGAAAGCTCTGCTCATCCAGTCCATGAAGATGGGGGAGGTTCCGAGGAGCCAGAGGAGAGCGAGTTAAGCCCTGCCACACAAAAGTGGGAACAAATAGGCAACCATAGAATCATTAATTTGATTTAATAGTGGCCAAAACTATGGAAGTAATACTAAAGAAAAACAATACAGCACCTTGAAACAAGTAGTTTACAAGTCATCAGACAGTTTCAGGAGATATAAAGTCTGTCAGATAAACTTGATTGAGTCCTTTAATGAGGTTCCCAAAATCATGGGGTCAGGAAGGTGCAGTGAATGTTGCCTGTCTGGACTTCTGGAAAGCTTTTGACACTGTTCTGCACGGAAGACTGGAAAGCGGGCTGGATGCTATGGGATTAGGCCAGAAGGTTGTAAGCTGGGAGAGGAACTGGTTGAGTGGCAGAATGGATTCCACTTGGGTGAAGGCAGGTGTATCTGGTAGGCTAGAGGCATAATCTGGCACAGTCACTATGGGACACTGCTAGATCCCCTCAATAATATACAATCCAACACATTTAGGGAATCCCAAGAAATATAACCATGAATTTTCAGTATCTGTCTCAATTCAAAAATCTTAATATCCCTTATTATACATCTCACATAGACATGTTATTAAATTACATTGTATAACAATTAATTACATGTTTTACATTGTAATACACACATATTTCTAATGATAACACCATATTCAACAATACATTTATATCAAACACTGTATTCCTCACCACACATACACAGTATTAAATAGTATTAAATAAGACCGGTCCGGACCAGATCAATTATGCAGCTCCAACCCTAACCCCCTAATATCACACATTCACATGCATACACCATTCATTCATCTTAAAACCATATACCCCATAAAAATATCCTAATGCCCTTAATATCTACATCCAATGATATACTATAATACTTCAAAATCACAATTGAACATTTAGTTAGTCAATCTCTTGCCGAGATATATCAATGACCCTGGTTCTTTTCAATCATTATTTTAACATCAAACACCTCCACCTTAAGTTCTTTTCAATAATATTTTAGTGCCAGTCACCCCAACAAGGCACCTCGTTTCACCCCTATTCGGGCTGCCTCAGGGGATTCTTGCTGTCTTTCACAATTTCACTCGTACATCGTTCTTAATGACTTAGGTATCTAAAAAAATATATACACTTTTAATGTAATCACGATCCTCTTAAGATTACTCCAACATTATTATGTACTATTCACAACCCTTACCATATCCACCCTTTTTCTAATGTTGGGCACCCCTCGTCCGGACCAAACTAATTGCTGATACATCTACAAATGCAAAAAAAACATTCCTTAATATATCAAAAACTTGAACTAGACTCTGATTCAACCCTCACCATACCCATGGACACAGACATAAGCCTATATGTATATACATACCCACACATTTCCGGTGTGTTAATGTGGCCATCCACTGTGTGTTCCAATAGCCAACCGAACCACCGACAAAAGTCTTAAACTTTTCTGCAAATATATATACAATTTTTAAGGAAATCACACTCAATACACTCATTTCTCTTACCACCACACAACTCTGCTGAATTACCTGGACAGAAACTCCAAATCTCCATCAACAAATGCTAGCTTTTTCAATAATCACCAAACTTGTTTACCGCTGCTTTCCAGCATCGCTCCGCTCAGTGTCTCGTCATTCCCGTGGTGTCCAAAGTAAAAAAAAATCCTTCAAACAACCACTTTTAAACCCCCTCCTGCCAATCATAACTTCCCAATCCTTACTCTGATTAACAAGCTCATCTGCAGCAAATTACCTATAACTACTTCATCCTACCTTGCCGCAAAGCACGATCTCCCAACCAAACAATTATAAACATACGTCATCACCATTAATTATAATTTTTACACCTGACATCCCACACTTCTTCAACATGACTCAATATCATATATCTTGTTATCCACTAACCCCCGTAGCCCAGTGCACAGAGGAGTCTGCCTTCCCAATACAACGCCTCCCACTCCATCCCCATGTTCAATTCCCACGGGGAGAAGGAGCGCCACCAAAGAAATAAATTTTTATTCTAATTGCCTTACCGCAAAGCACGAAGTTTTTCCTAACCATTTTCCTCATTTTAGCATAGTCACCTTTTTGAAGGTTGAAGGCTAATTGCTAAACACCGGTATATAAAAGCTCTGAAATAAATAAATAAATGCTGTTATAGTAGATTTCTTTTTTGTACTCCCTCCAATTAAGTCAAATTTGATAAAGTTGTAGTCATTGTTGCCAAGGGTTTCCAACACTGTTACCTCTCATACCAAATCCTGTGTTACATTAAGGACTAGGTCTAAAATAGTTTCCCCTTTGATGGTTCTTGTACCAGCTGCTCCATGAAGCAGTCATTTATTTCATCTAAGACCGTGGTGAATTCAGTCCTCGAGTGCCTCAAACAGGCCATGTTTTCAAGATATCCACAATGAATATGCATGAGATAGATTTGCGTACAATGGAGGCAGTGCATGCAGATCTTTATTCATTGTAGATATCCTGAAAACCTGGCCTCTTTGTGGCACTCAAGGACTGGAGTTCGCCAGCACTTATCTAGGTACTTAACTTCTCTAGAATGTCCTGATGTAACATTCACCCAGTTAATGAGGTAATTGAAATCACCCATTATTACTGTGCTGCTGATTTTGTTAGCTTCTCTAATTTCTTTTAGCATTTCATTGTCTGGCCAGGTAGAATGTATTATACCCCCACTACTATTTTATTCTCTTTTTCACCTGGATTTTCTATCCATAAAGATTCAACAATGCATTTGGTTTCCTGCAGAACTTTTATCCTGTTTGACTCAATGCTTTCTTTAACATATAGTGCCATCTAGCCACCAGTTTGATCCATTCTATCATTTTGAAATAATTTGTACCCTGGTATCACAGTACCCATTGGTTATCCTCCTTCCACTAGGTCTTTGATATGCCAGTTATATCTACCTCTTCATCCAGTGCTATACATTCTAACTCTCCCATCTTATTTTTCACACTTCTAGCATCTGTATACAGACATTTCAAAATATGTTTGTTTGTATTAACAGTCTACTCATCAGTTGACATGGGTAATTTGGAATCTTTCTGAACTTTACTTAGACACCTGGTCCATTTTGGCATTTATTGCAGCCTCTCTACTGGGATGCCCTATTTCCCCGATTCTCGTAGTATCTTTCAAAGGGGTCTCAGTCCCGACCTTTGTTGCAGTCTCTGGAGCTTCATGTTTTAGATGTCCTTAAGGCTGTCCTCAGATATTTGAAAGTCATGCATGGTTATCAGATCATCTTTTTGTCTTGTTTAATGGTAGTAACAAGAGGCAGAAGGCATCAAGGCCTCTATTGCTAAGTGGATTAAAAGTGGTTTGATCAATGTACATTTTCAAGGGCCTAAAAGTATGGGAGGTTGTTCAAGCTCATTCTACGAGGGTTCAAGTGCCCGAGTGTCAGTTGGTTTCTCCATAGGAAATTTGTAGGGCGGCAACTTGGTCATCATTGCACTCATTTTCCAAACATTATAGACCATATGTTCAAGTTTTGGACACCACTGTGTTTGATGCGAATGTGTTGCAAGCAAGTCTTTTGGGTTCCTACCCAGTTTAGGTTGGCTTGAGTACATTCCATCCATCTGGATTGATGTGATGGATAATCACGAAGAAAAAATTAGTTCTTACCTGCTAATTTTCTTTCCTAGGATCCTACCAGACCAGCCCAGGATAAGTTTTGCTGTTTTCTCTCTGGTGTTTAGATCCTCTGTGGAAAGGATTATAAGTTTAAATTTTGGTCTTCACATATTTCTATAGTTCCCTTGCTCAAGGAAAGGAGGGAGTTTGTTCTAGATTTGTTACAGACTTATTGAGAGACTGCAGGTAGTCCAGTAACTTACGTACTAAGAGTACAGTAAAGCTTCTATTCTCAGTCTCCATCTGCTGATAGGAGAGAAAAACCTATCCTTCTGAACTGGTCTGGTAGGACCCCAGATAAATTAGTGATTACCTGTTAACTTTCTTTTCCTTTTTTTTTTTATTCGGATTCCTTATTTGTTTTAAACAAATGCACATCCATCCCTATACAGTATTTGCAGACGTTTGCATCTGCTTTTTTGTATGGATAAATATTTCTACATAAAATAATGCATATGGACTTGAACCATACGATCAATGCACATTATTTATCAATCCTGCCCAAAACATGCCCCTGGGAATGCCTTCCCTTAATGTATCTAAAAGTACTTGCGATTATGAAACACACATTAGCATGCACTTTTACCCACATATAGTGTGGGAAGTTTTCAGATTGCCAATTTACATGGGTAAATATTTACACGCATAAATGACTTTGATAATTGCCCTCATACTTTACACAGTCGTCCATCTTCATAAGAAAACATCTTCAGGCCAGCCCTGTTTAGCTGCAGCCACAAACTTGTTCCCCAGAGTAACCCTGTGCATTTTTTGTTATGACAATCACATTATCCTATAACAAACTATCTTTGTAAAAAATTGATTTATTGGCTCCCAGCATGCTTGTTATAAGGAGAAATGAGTGTCTTAAAAAAAAAAAAATTGCAGTTCTGTCCTTTACGGTAGGGTAAATCCATCAGACTAGCCAGTAAAACCCCTGGCAGACTTTTCTTGGCAGGCTGGTGGTAGATCAATCACCATAAGTAACAGCAACAAGAGGGAGAATTGGATCTCACCATGCCCCGGCACTAGCCCAAATTCATTAAGCGTTTCCGTGGAGATTGTGAGTCGGAAATGCTGTGACCATGAGGTTGTTTAACATAGGACAGTGAATTCCTTCCCCCACTTCTTGTCCTCCCTGTCTGGAGAATGTGGGTGGAATACTGGGGGGGGGAAGGATGAGAAAATATTCCTTGCTGAGCTCAGGCCTCATTAAAGAGAATTCAGGGATTTATTTCTTTACAGGAAGCTGGCTAATGTGTATTTCTGCTTA
>NC_042618.1:232552549-232609269 GCF_901001135.1 Rhinatrema bivittatum
TGGCAACAAATTCCAGAGCTTTATTGGGCATTGAGTGTGAAAGAATTTTCTCCGATTGGTCTTAAATGTGCTACTTGCTAACTTCATGGAATGCCCCCTAGTCCTTCTATTTTTCGAAAGTGTAAATAACCGAGTCACATCTTCTCGTTCAAGACCTCTCATGATCTTAAAGACCTCTATCATATCCCCCCTCAGCCGTCTCTTCTCCAAGCTGAACAGCCCTAAACTCTTCAGCCTTTCCTCATAGGGGAGCTGTTCCATCCCCTTTAGCATTTTGGTTGCCCTTCTCTGTACCTTCTCCATCGCAACTATATCTTTTTTGAGATGCGGCGACCAGAATTGTACACAGTATTCAAGGTGCGGTCTCACCATGGAGCGATATAGAGGCATTATGACATTTTCTGTTTTATTAACCATTCCCTTTCTCACATACACATCACATACATACACACGCAAAATCTTCATTCCATTCTCACATATACATCACATACATACACACAAAAGCTCCATTCCTTTCTCACATATAAATCACATACACACTCACAGAAAGAAGATCGGCACAAAACCCAAACCCATCCCAACCCTTCAAATGTAATTAATTACATCCCCCCACCCTCCCAACTCCCCCCAAAAACTTGCCGAAAGTCCCTGGTGGTCCAATGAGGGTCCCGGGAGCAATTTCCCATTCTCGGTCCGTCAGCTGTCAGTAATCAAAATGGCGCTGATGGCCCTTTGCCCTTACTATGTGACAGGGGCTATCGGTGCCATTGGCCGGCCTCTGTCACATGGGAGGAGCAATGGAAGGCTGGCGCCATCTTAAAAAAATGGTGCGGGCCATCCATTGCTCCTACCATGTGCAGGGGCCGACCAATGGCACCAGTAGCCCCTGTCACATGGTAAGGGCAAAGAGCCACCGGCGCCATTTTGATTAGTGGCAGCCGATGGCCCGAGAGGGGGAGATCACTCCCGGGACCCCGCTGGACCACCAGGGACTTTCGGCAAGTCTTGGGGGGGGATCGGGCAAGTCTTTGGGGGGTCAGGTGGGTAGGAGGTTGCAATTAAATTTGAAGGGTTGGGGGTGGGTTTGGGTTTTGGTTTTTTTTTTATGTGCCCTTTCTCCCCCCCTCCCCCCCCCAAAAAAAAAAGATAAAACCACACGAAATTTCGTGGGTTGTCCTATCATTTCGGCAGCTCCCCGAAATGCAACGAAATAGGAAATATCGTTTTTATTTCCTATTTCATTGCAAACGAATGCACGTCCTATATACTACTGTCCACCTGGCCAATATGTTGACACACAGTGAAATGCTAAGAGAAATTAGGGAAGTTAACCAAATTGGAAGTGCAGTAATAATGGGATATTTCAATTACCCCAATATTGATTGGGTAAGTGAAACATCAAGACATGCTAGAGACAGAAAGTTCCTGGATGGAATAAATGACAGTTTTATGCAAAGTGATGCACAGAGGGAAAAATAACCCTTGCTGTTACACAACGTTAGGTTCTATCTTAGGAGTTACCACCCAGGAAAGAGATCTAGGCGTCATAGTGGATAATACATTGAAATCATTGGCTCACTGTGTTGTGGTGATCAAAAAAACAGAATGTTAGGAATTAGTAGGAAGGGAATGACAAATTAAATGATGGATGTCATAATGCCTCTGTATCGCTCCATGGTGAGACCACATCTTGAATACTGTGTGCAATTTTGGTCGCCGCAGCTCAAAAAAGATATAGTTGCACTGGAGAAAGTGCAGAGAAGGGTGACCAAAATAAGGGGCATGGAAAGGCTGCTCTGTGAGGAAAGGCAAAAGAGGTTAAGGCTGTTCTGTTTGGAGAAGAGACGACTGAGGTGGGATATGATAGAGGTCTACAAAATCATGAAAGGACTTGAGTTAATGTAAATCAGTTATTTACTCTCTCAGACAATAGAAGGACCAGGGGGCACTCCTTGAAGTTAGCAAGTAGCTAATTTAAAACAAATCGAAGAAAATTCTTTTTTACTCTGTGCAGGGTTGAGCTCTCGAATTCATTGCCAAAGGATGTGGTTACAGCAGTTAGTGTAACTGGGTTTGAAAAAGGTTTGGATAAGTTCTTAGAGGAAAAATCCATAAACTACTATTACGGTAATTAATAAGCAATAGTAGCTTGTGATTTATCTAATGTTTGGATACTTTCCAGATACTTCTGACTTGGATTGGCCACTGTTGGAAACAGGATATTTGGCTGCTTGTACCCTTGGTCTAACCCAGTATGGCATATCTTAAGTTCTTATGATTATGCCCTTAAGTTTGGAAGTACGCCTAGTTTTGCGATATCTAGCCTTGGTATGCCTAAAATGTTTGTGCCCCTAAATTTTGGACTCGTATTTTACAGCGTAAATTCAGCTGGGCACACACCTTCAATCACCTGTTAAGCATAATGACAGACTGATGTCATCTGTGGCTAAGATGCCTAAGGATCTGTGTCTAAGAAACCTAAACATGTTTTCCTCTGTGCTGCCTGGCATGCCCTCTAACTTGTGCCAGCGCTGCTTAGAGGCTCAGGGAGAATTCTTCCTCTGATTTTACTAAGCCTGGTTCTTCCCAGCCTGATGACGGCCTGGGTAAGGACATATCAGGAGGGGCGCCTAACCCTGGAACTCCCTTAACTGGTTCTTTAGCAGGGGAAAGTAGCTCAGTGGGAACAGAACTGGTGCCTTCTGGTTTTAGCATAGATCCTTCTGCCTTTTCTTGGGTATAATTTTTTAAGGATTGCAATCCTTTCTTCAGGCACAGTCCTCAGCCCCCATCCAATCCTGTTAGGTCAGAGTCACAGGTGGTGACTTCTCACTTGCTGATACTACTGTTAAGCGCTGAAGTACACCTAGATTGGCAGCAGGTCCTCTCGATAGGAATCCGGATGGCATAGATGATAAGGCCGATCCTGACTCTCTGGAAGATGGGGGAAGTTCCTCCGGGACTGAAACCGTATAGGACTATGTTGTGGTTCTTTCGTAGAGATGAGCTACTGGCTCTAATTTCCCAGACATTAAAGATGCTGGGAGTACCTGGGGCTGATTCCATGTCTGAGCCAAAGAAAAATCCCATTTTGGTTTCTTTTTTAAACCTGCTTGTTTTTTTTTCCCTGTTATGGAGGCCATTCAAGAATTGATTGTTCTTGAGTGCAATGCCCCAGAAGCTAATTTCAAAGGGGGTCGGGCTTTGGAAGACCTATACCCCCTGGATCCGGTGGTGAGAGAGCATTTGAAAGTGTATGCTCTTGTCTGTGCCATCTCCACGTGGACAACTATCCTGGTGGAGGGAGGGGCGACCTTGAAGGATGTGCATGACAGGAGAATTGAAGCCATCCTTAAGCAAGCATTTGAAGCAGTGGCAATGACCTTGCAGATAGCTTCTTCTTGTTCCCTACTGGCTTACTCATGTTTACTTCTCTCTCAGGAGGTCGATAAATCTGGAGTGAATTTCAGGGCAGTTATGAAGTCAGCAGCCGCTTTTTTAGCAGATGTGAGTTGCAATTTGGTCCACACCTCAGCCAGAAGGGTGGCTTCGATAATAGTGGTCAGGTGTCAATTATGGCTGAGAAATTGGTCACCCGATGCAACCTCCAAGGCTAATCTTATGAAATTACCCTTTAATGGCTCGCTCTTGTTTGGGAGTGAGTTAGAGAAACTGGCCAGTAAGTGGGGCGAATCCCCAGTTCCTCGGTTGCAGGAGGATAAGAAGCAGACTCCATATTCCTTTGGCATGAAAGGTTGTGCCAGGGATTCAAGTGTTTTTGATCCTACAGATGAGCGACCTTTCAGAGGACTCGACCTTTCAGTAGGTCTCTGTCCTTTCGTCCTAGACAGCCCAGAAGGGGCACGGGCTCAGGTTGTGGAAACCCATTCCCATGAACAGGAGACAGGGGCACCTCTCTCTCTTTTATCAGAGATGGGTCAAAATCAAATTGGATCAGTGGGTCCTGGAGGTGATTTGAGAGGGATATGTGCTGGAGTTTTGCAGTGTTCCTCAGGATGTGTTCTTGGTGTCTCCCTGCCACTCCCCGCAGAAGAAGCAGGCAGTGGAGTGTGCAATGTCAAGGTTCTTCAGTCTGAGGGCTGTGGTCCCAGTGCCCACATCTCAAGAAAATATGGGCCAGTATTCTGTTTATTTCGTTGTGCCCAAGAAGGGCAGCTCCTTTCATCCATCCTGGATCTCAAAGGGGTCAACTGTCATTTGCGTGTGACTCATATTCACATGAAAACATTGTGCTCAATGATAATGGTTGTGCAGTCGGGAATTTCTGACCTCCTTGGATCTGTCTGAGGCATATCTCCATATTCCCATCCGATTAGAGCACCAACGTTTTCTGCATCTCATGGTGTTGGGATGTCATATCAGTTTCAGGTGTTGCCTTTTGGTCTGACCAGAACTTTTTCCAAGATTATGGTGGTGGTGGCAGAATTGAGAAAGGATGGGATCCTGATACACCCGTATTTGGATGACTGGCTGATTTGGGCCAAGTCTCTGGAAGAGAATTGCCTGGTGGGCCCGCAAGGTGATCTCCCTCTTGCAGGAGCTCAGTTGGGTGGTGAAACTGGCCAAGAGCATTCTTCAACCATCTCAGTCATTAGAATATCTGTTCAGTTCAACATGAAGCAGGGCAGGGTTTTCCTGCCAGTGGCTTGTATTAAGAAGTTGATGGCGCAGGTGTGTCTGTTAATGAACACTATATGCCTGACAGTGTGGTCCTATCTGCAGGTATTCAGTTTGATGGCGGCGACCCTGGAAGTGGTGCTATGGGCAAGGGTGCTTATGCCACCTCTTCAATACTCCTTGCTACCTCGTTGGAACCCACAGTCTCAGGACTATTCTATTCAGCTTCACCTGCCGATGGAGGTCTGTTCTCAACTACAGTGTTGATTACATCGGATCATCGAAGAAAGGGAGTTTTTCTATAATCACCGGACTGGTTAGTACTCATGACAAATGGGAGCCTCCAGGGTTTGGGAGCTCACTGTCAGGAAATGACAGTGCAAAGGCGCTGGAGTGCAGAAGATTCTCTCTGGAACATCAATTGGCTGGAAGCCTGGGCGGTCCAGTTGGCATGCTTGCAGTTCAGCGGCAGGTTGCAGGGTCGAGCGGTCTGGATAATGTTGGACAATGTTGCAGCAGGGATATTTTCTTCATGAAGATCCCACTCAATTTTGTCTTATGGTATGGTCCTTGAGAGGGCTCAGTTACTGAAGTGTGGATATTCTACTGTAGGGATTGCCACCTTGATACGAGTGAGAACGTTCTCCACTTCCTTAGCCTATGTGTGGGTTTGGCAAGTGTTTGAGGCTTGGTGTAAAGACAGAGGTTAAGATCCCGCTCATTTTGGAATTTTTGCAGGCTTTAATTGAATAAAGGGTTGGCCCTTAATTCCTTAAAGGTGCAAGTAGTGGCTCTTGCCTGTTTCAGGGGTCAGATGAATGGTGAATCTTTATCAGCTCATCCAGATATAGCCCGTTTCTTGAAAGGAGTGAAACATTTTCGTCCTCCCTTGCGATTACCGGTATCCTTGTGGAGTCTTAATCTGGTTTTGGATTTCTTGGTGGGCCCTACGTTTCGACCGTTGCGTAGCCTTTCCTTGCAGTTATTGACCTTGAAAATGGTGTTTCTTGTGGCAGTTTGTTCTGGGCATCAAATATCCGAGCTGCAGGTCTCTTCTTGCTAGGAGACATTCCTTCGAGTGACTCCAGGGGCAATACAGCTGCATGCTTTTCCTTCCTTTTTGCCAATGGTCTCAGATTTTCACTTGAATCAGTCCATTTCCCTGCGTCTCTGCATAGGGAGAGGGATGCAGAGGAATATTGCCTGTTGTGACCCTTGGATGTCAAAAGACATATCATGAGGTATCTGGAGGTGTCTAAACCTTTCTGGAAGATGGACCGCCTGTTTGTCCTTCACAGTGTAGGTAAACAGGGCGAGCTGGCTTTGAGGGCTACAATAGCTTGTTGGATTAAGGAGGTAGTCACGGATGGATATGTGGATGCTGAAAAGCCATTACCTAGTTGGGTTAGGGCTCATTCCACTAGGGCTCAGGCAGTGTCATGGGCAGAAGTTAGATTGTTGTCTCCCATCGATATTTGCTGAGCTGTGAAGTGGTCCTTCTTACACATCTTTTCTAGGTATTATCGTCTGAATGTGCAGGCCTGGGAGGATGCCGCCTTTGCACGTGTGTTTTTGACAGGATCGTAGGTAGCCTCCCACTCTTTTTGGAAGTAGCTTGGGTACATCCCACTGGTTCTGAATTAATCTGCCTGGGTGCTAGGAAATGAGAAATGACTACTTTCCTGATAATTTCCTTTTCTTTAGACCAGACAGATGAATTCAGCTTCCTGCCCTTGACTGCCGAATGATTGTGTTATGGTGGTCCTGCCTGGCTATGTTTTCCAGGGGTTACTGGTGTTAGTCCAGTCCCTAGACTAGTGTTAATGCATTCTTTGTCTTAGTTCAGTGTTTTCTGTTGGCTGAGTACTGAAATGGTTATCTGTTATTAATCAAGGTTTTGCTAGTCTGTCCACAGTTGGCTTTTGCAGAGAATACTAACGGGCTGATGTCAGTGCAGGGGTATATATACTGTGACATCAGTTTTGTTCCGCCTCCATCTGCTGGTAGAGGTGCATAACCCACTTGTTCTGAATTCATCTGTCTGGTCTAAGGAAAAGGAAATTGAGGTAAGTAGTAATTTCTCATTTGCTGAGGTTAGATTACACTGTGCTTGGGTGCCCGATTCCATTTTTAAATCTTTATTTATACAGCTTTAATCAATATTACAGGATATAAAACAATGAATTTCAAGAATCCATTCAAATGAAAAATTGAATTTACAATCACATAACACATCTTGACAGAAAAAGTCCACATTATGAACCATTTTTAATGCACATGGCGCTTCAGAATAAAATAGTGGCATTCTCAGCTTTTGCAAGGCCATCCAAAGAAAAACTGTCAAAAGGGATCAATGTGTTGAGACTGTTCCCTAAAATTCAGCGCACAGTTTAACACAGATGCTAAAAAAAAAAATTTTTAAATTTTACTGCAGTTAGTAAATGATATGCTGATGCATCAGGAGTTAAAAAATGTTCACAGACCTGGGTTAAAATGTGCACTCTGCACAGGCTGTGTGCATGTTTTATCTTGGAGGAGAGAAGGGACTTTTGTGCACATAAAATATGGTTTATGAGTACAAATTGCTTTCAGTACAAAAAACATTCTTTGTGCACTTTAATCATATGTATGCACAGAAAACATACTTTGTGTGCACAAAAAATGCTCTCTGCACTCCTGTTTCTGCCCATAGACTAACACTAGCCCTGGAACCTTTACTCCATCTCTGACCAGAAGTAAAATTTCCAGCACTGAGAAAATGTTAATTCTGTGCAGTTCTCTGCATTGGGAGGGTAATAGCTGATGCCTTCATTAGTATGGGATTTCCATGTGAAGGCACTATTTGGCCCAAAGTAAGAAAAAAACAACCCACAACCTCAGATGGCAAACATTGCCAAGAGACAGATCATGGGAAGCAACATGGTGCAAGAAATCAAATATTACATCTGTAACACTTGCCAAAGTCTAGACTGTATCTTTATTGTGTTAAAATGAGAGCTGGCTGGCTATTGTAGTTCGGATGAGGCAACCAGTAGACAATGGCTCCATCTGGTGGCTCAGTCAGTAACAGTTCCATGGCAGTTCTGCATAATAGTGGAGGGACCAGCAAGAGGATATAAACTGGAATCCCAAGAGAGGTGACATTTTACAGGGCATGGAAACCAGCTTGGGAATTGCACACTGGCAGTGTAATGGAAGTGAGCCCATTATGTACAGAAGGGCAGATATGAGAAAGCTAATAGGCATACTCGCTTGAAAATGAAACATGCCTAAAAAGTGTTCAAAGTTTCTCCCCTTCATACATTTTTCTTCCTTTTCAGCTACCTCTTTTCACTTATCTTGACTTCCATTTCCTCCTTTCTATTCCTGTTTTCAATATGTTTTTCTTTTCTTCCTATTCTCAAGCTTTTTGCCCTGTTTCCTCTTCTTGCCTCCCTTGTGTTTTCATCTAACCTGAGAGTTATTCACCTTTCTCTCAGAATCAAATGTACATATTCACTCTCTCTTGTTCTTAACTCTTGCAACCTTTTTTTTTTTCTCTCTCTCTGGTTTTAATTTATGTATTTTTAGGCTTAGGCTTTTTTGGTCTTTTCAAGAGAAGATGTTTTGTCATCTATAAGTTTAAAGGATCTGTTTTCTACTAGACTGAACAAGCAGCAGACCGGCCCAGCTGGGGTCAGTGTGGAAAGAGGGCTGCTACATAATGTTCCAGGAAAGACTTCTCATCCTTTTTTTTTTTTTTTTCCTTCTTTCTGTAGAAAATTCCTGCAACCTGAGGAAAAAGAATCTATTTTCACAATGGATCACTTTCCTCTCTGGTACCGCCTAGCAGCTGAACATCCAGCTGGGAGCTTTGTGTTCTTCCTGCCTTCGGAAGAAAATCCAGGTATTGTGTCCTCCCTCTAGTATGTCTGGACAAGGAGAGGAAATATATATTATTTTTTTTTTTACCCTGTCTGCATTCTTCTGCCCACTTCTTTGGTTCTCTCTTTTACTGTCTGTCCATCTGAGGCAGAGATCTGTGAGGCTGTTTACAAGGGGCGCAGTATAAGATGTTTTTCTGCGCCATGCCCTGGGATACTGCTATACTATTTCACACACACACAGGGCTGTAGCAAAACACAAAACAGACTGGGCCTTCTCAGCAGAGCTTACAATCTAACCAACACAAAATTACAGGGCAAAAAGGCTTTAGGAGTTTCATATATTAAGAAAATGGTTAATCTGGGGCAGTGTTTTCCAACCTTCTCCTGGAAGCACACCCCACCAGTCAGGTTTTCAGGATATCCATAATGAATGTGCACAAAATAGATTTGCATACACTGGAGGCTCCAGGATATGCAGATCTGTCATGCATATTCATTGTGGCAGTCCTGAAAACCCAACTGGCTAATTGTGCCTCCAGGAGAAGGTTGGGAAACACTGATCTGGGGTATAAAGAAGACTGCAAGGTGTGCAGATGTGAACTAAATAAGGGACCTTGAATACTTATCTGCCCAAGATGTTGGAGTACAAAGGAGGAAGACAGCAAATGCTGTTTCGGCTAAGGACTAGGGATGTGTATTCAGATAAACTGAATCTGCAAAATGTAACAAATTTGGGCCAATTTGTTTCTTTTGTGGAAGCCCCCAAAACAAATTGAGGGGTACCAGACAAATTAAACTAATCCTATTCCTTTTGTTTGTGTAAAAAAAAAAAAAAAACCCCTCACACCTAGGCCCAAAGCAGGGACCGTGCCCTACGCCCGAGTGTGACACCAGCACCTAGACATAGGCCGCAGCCCAACACAGTGACCACAGCATATGCCCGAGTGTGACTTGAGTCTCGGCCTAGGCTTGGGAGAGACACCAGGACCTTGGCCAATATCTGAGCAAAGGCTCAGGCCTGAAAGTTTTGCCAGAGTCGGGAAATTTCCCAACCCCACTTTACCTGATCCATCAGGAATCCAATGATGGGGCACGGTCCTGACGCCTGGGCCTTGGAGTCCAGGCTGCGGAGTCTTTCTTCTTCTGTCTTCTTTCTTCTTGAAATATATAATGCCTTCCATTGGGGATGCGCTGGAATAAATTTAACTCCAGCACATCCCCCTTCAGTGGAGGATGACATTTTGCTGTATGTCACTGCTGTATAGCAAAATAGCGCCCTCCACTGAGGAGAATGTGCCGGAGTTAATTTACTCCAGCAAGTCCCCAGTGGATGGCATCATTTCAAGAAGAAAGAAGAGTGAAGAAGGAAGACTCTGAGGCCTGAGCTCTGACCTTTTGGGCCTGGACCCTGGGCCCCAGTATCGGAACCCGGCCTCGGGCCCAGGCCCAGGTGTCAGGATCTGGCTTCTGGACTTGTGCCCTAGCATCAACCGTGGGCCAGACTATGGCTTAGGCAGAGTCTCCCTTACCTCCCCCAGCCCATCTGCTGCCACCTCCTCCTGGAGACCAGAAGCAGCCTGCTTATCTCCTTTCTGTTCCCATATGAAGGTCTGAATGCTACTGGTAAGTGCTATTTATTCTACCAATGGCATTTGGACCGCCGTGCTGGAACCAGGGAATGGATGTTTGCCCACTTCTGCCTCTTGAGGGGGAGAAATAGTGATGGCATATAGGAGACGTGAGAAGTGGGTTTGAGGTAAGAAATCCTTTCCATGTCCAGAGGTGGTGGTGATTTTTGCCTCTGACATTAAGCTTTGGATTGGAGGTGGAGTGGCATAGAGGGATATCACAGGTTGCAGGTGTTTGATATGCCAGGATGTTGGCAAGTGAAGGATGGAGATTGTTGGTTCCCTGTACGTACCAGGATCAGTCCAGGACACCTGGTTGTGACTCCGCACCAGTAGATGGAGACAGACTAAAACTTGTGGGCGGAGCATATATGCCCCTGTGCCAGTCACAGCCCCTCAGTCTTACTCTGTCTCCAGTAGATGGTGCAGGTCCGGTCACAGCTCCTTCCTGCCCTGGTTCTGGTACTCCGTCAGGGTCGGTTCTTTTCTTTTTCTTGGTTTTAGGCCAGTTTAGTGTTTTTAATTGGGATTTTTGATTTTTGTTAAATTGTCCCTGAGGTCCCGTCCGCCCTGTCTCCCAGGGGGGTTGTGAGGTCCTGAGGGGACTACCCCCCCCTGGTTGAGGCCGCTGCTAGGGTCGAGGACCCGGCTTTCCCAGTAGCAGCGTCAGGGGTGACACCGGGGAGCCCGGTTCACTCACCCCTGCTGGACTAGGGCTCCAGGACCGTGGACAGCGACAAGCGTTGTTTGTAAAAAAAAAAAAAAAAAAAAAAGTTTTACTTTTGTTTTCGGTTCTCTCTGGCTTCAGCTCTCTGCTGCTTTGCGTCGCCGCTCCGTGGGGTCTCCGGGGGGGGCGCCGCTGGCAGGGGGGGGGCCGGTTTCGCTAAATTTAATTTTTCTCCCGTTGCGCTCTTCGCCGCGGCTCGTCGGCATGCCTCGTGGCTCGGCCTGTAGGGCCTGCGGCTCGGCGCGCGCGCGGCTTTCCCGCGGTGGTCTGTGTGCGGCCTGCTTCCCAGGCGGAGAGGGGTCATCCGGGGCGCCTCGGGGGGCTCGATCCCGCAGCGCACGATCGCCGCCGCGCAGGGGGGGGGCTCGGCAGAGCGGCCCCAAGACTTTTTCCCGCTGAGCGCGGGAGTGGCGGCCATTTTGGCCTCGGACCGTGAAATGGCGCGGGAAACGGCAGGAGCCTCGGGCCTGCCTCCCGCGTTTTCTCCTCAGCGGGTTGATACAGGGGGGGTCCCCTCGGGGGACCCTTGGTCCCCGGGGGTTTCAGAGAATGATTCTTCAGCCTCGAGGTCCTTTTCGGAGGATTTGGCGCTGTTGTTGCGCAAAGTCCTAAAGTGTAAGCGCAGTAAGCGCGACCGGGGGGGGACCCCGCAAGGCCCCCCCAGGGAAGACGTCATGCAATCCTAAGGGCGCTGCGGAGGGGTCCCAGGGCCCTTCCCGAAGTACGCGGCTTCCTCGTGGCGTCCCACAGGAAGCCGATTCCGCTTCCCCCCCTGGGGTGGACTCTGATTCCCCTGAGAAGCCCCTGAAAGGGGCCGACGGAGATGGGACGGACGAATCCGCTCAGCCAGGCGCCGGAAAGGGATCCCAAGCAGTGGAAGGTGATGATCCCAAGGTGGTCCGGCTCTTCCGCAGGGAGGAACTGCCACCCTTAATTCCGGCCATTCTCCAGGAGCTGGGAATAGAAGCTCCTCCGGTGGTAGTCCGTCAGGAAGCAAACATGGATCCGGTCCTGTTAGGTCTCTCGGGTCCGGCAGTGGCTTTCCCGTTTCATTTCTCCTCGACGAATATTCTGTCCCGGGAATGGGACACCCCGGAGTTAGGTTTGAAGGTCAGTAAGGCCATGGACAAGCTTTACCCGCTTCCGGAGGATGCGCTGGACCTTCTCATATTCCCCAAGGTGGACTCAGCGGTCTCCGCGGTAACAAAGAGATCTACCATTCCGGTCACGGACGCGGCAGCTCTCAAGGACCTTCAGGACAGGAAGCTGGAAGTGCAGCTCAAGAAGACTTCGAGGTTTCCGCGCTGGGAGTGCAGGCCGCCATCTGCACGAATTTTGCTATGCGGGCCAGTCTGCGCTGGGCCCAGGTTCTTCAAGCCAATGCGGATTTATCCGCAGACGAGGTAGCGCAGGCAGATCGTTTGGAAGCTGCAATAGCATATGGCGCGGATGCGCTGCACGATTTGCTGCTCACGTCGGCTAGGTCCATGGTAGCGGCTGTCTCGGCACGCCGACTTTTGTGGTTGCGCAACTGGGCGGCGGATGGTTCTTCCAAGGCTCATTTCGGGGCACTACCATTCAAGGGAATTTGCTGTTTGGCAAGGAATTGGACGAGTTAATGATTTCCCTGGGGGAAAACAGGGCCTTCTAGCTTCCCGAGGATAGACCTGGGCGAGGTCCTCGTTTTCGGCCAGATCTCGTTTTCGGGGTCCCAGGAGGTCGCGTCCTCAAAGGTCGTCCGGGCGCTCGTATAGGTCTTCCTCCTCCCGTACTCCGCAGTGGCAGCAACAGTCCTTTCGAGGTAGGCGCTTCGGTAGACAAGGAGGTGCTCTGGCAATCACGGCGCCCAAGTCTTCGCAATGAAAGGGGGTCGGCCCATCTCTCGCCGCAGCCTCGGCACGCCGTTCCCAACGGCGGGGCATGGTTGATGTCGTTTTACGAGAGATGGGCCGGTGTAACGTCGGACCAGTGGGTCCTCATGGTCATAGGACTCGGCTACGCGTTAGATTTTGCTCACACCCCAGCGGACAAGTTCCTTGTCTCGCCTTGCAAAGCTCCCGAGAAGAAGGCGGCGGTGCTCGACACCATCCAACGCTTAGAAGGCTTGGGAGCTATTTCCCCAGTCCCGGTCAGCCAACACGGCAAGGGCCGTTACTCCATCTACTTCATCGTCCCAAGGAAAGACGGCACGTCCAGACCCATTCTGGATCTCAAGGGGTGAACCGATGCCTTCGGATTCCTCACTTCAAAATGGAGGCGATTCGTTCAGTCATCGCTGCGGTAAGGCCCGGCGAGTTCCTAGCCTCCCTGGATCTCACGGAGGCATATCTTCACATAGGCATTCATCCATCGTTCCAACGCTTCCTCAGGTTCTGCGTTCTAGGGCGGCATTACCAGTTCCAAGCGCTCCCGTTCGGGCTCGCGACGGCCCCACGTACATTCTCGAAGGTGATGGTTGTGGTGGCGGCGCAGCTGCGCCGAGAAGGTCTCCTGGTCCATCCTTACCTGGACGATTGGTTGATTCGGGCAAAGTCCGAGGATCAGTGTCGGATGGCGGTAGCCAGGGCCCTCCACCTTCTGCAGTCCCTAGGATGGGTGGTCAACTACAGCAAGAGTCATCTGACACCCACGCGGACCTTGGAATATCTGGGAGCTCTTTTTGACACGAAGCAGGGCAAGGTGTTCCTGTCACACGAACGGAGGTGCAAACTGCAAGCTCAAGTACGTCGCTTATTGTCTCTCCGCCAACCGCGGGTCTGCGACTACCTTACGGTCCTAGGGTCTATGGCTTCAACGCTGGCACTGGTTCCCTGGGCATTCGCTCATCTGCGTCCATTACAGTCATCCTTACTATCCCGCTGGAAGCCGGTCTCGGAGGAATTCCATCTACCGCTTCCACTCAAGGGACACGCGAGGTCCAGCCTGCTGGTACATCCCAGGTGTCCTGGTGGCTGGATCCCAAGCATCTGTCATCTGGGGTCTCTCTTCAGGTGCCCAACTGGACAGTGGTGACCACAGATGCCAGCCTCTTCAGTTGGGTAGCGGTCTGCCTGGGGAGCTCGGTCCAAGGCCTATGGTCCGTGTTGCAAGCCCAGTGGTCTATCCATCGCCTAGAGACCAGAGCGGTCCGTCTGGCCCTGCAAGCCTTCCTGCCGTTGCTGCGGGGGAAGGCAGTTCGAGTGTTGTCGGACAATGCGACCACAGTGGCATACATCAACCGCCAGGGCGGGACAAGGAGCCCCCAGGTGGCGGAGGAGGCTCAGCGCTTGATGGCCTGGTCGGAGCTACATCTCAGCAACATAGCAGCGTCTCACATTGCGGGAGTCGACAACGTGCAGGCGGATTTTCTCAGCCTTCATCGTCTGGATCCCGGAGAGTGGGAGTTGGGGGACGAAGCTTTTCTGCTCATTTGCAAAACGTGGGGGGTGCCCCACATGGATCTGATGGCCACGTGGCACAACGCGAAGGCCCGCGATTTTACAGTCAATGTCGAGAACGGGGGGCAGAAGGCGTCGATGCGTTGGTGCTTCCCTGGCCGACGGATGTGCTGCTCTACGTGTTTCCCCCGTGGCCGATGATCGGCATGATTCTACGGCGCATAGAATTGCACCCGGCCAAGGTAGTCTTGGTGGCACCGGAGTGGCCGTGCCGGCCGTGGTTCGCAGACCTCGCCCAGCTGGCGGTAACGGCGCCCCTTCGGTTTCACGGAATGGCGGGCCTGCTCCTTCAGGGCCCCGTCTGGCATATGTCCGTGTCTGGGTGGTCTTTGAGGACTGGTGCGTGCAGCGTGGGGTGGTCTCCACTTCGGCTTCCGTCTCCGACATTCTGGCGTTCCTCCAGGCTGGTCTGGCCAAAGGCCTGGCGTGCAGTTCCCTTCGGGTTCAAGTGGCAGCGCTCGGTTGTTTGCGGGGTACGGTCTGTGGTACGTCCCTAGCGCTCCACCCGGACATTGCTCGCTTCCTCCGGGGTGCCAAACGCCTTCGTCCTCCCTTGCGTCTTCCTTGTCCGGCTTGGAACCTCAACTGGGTTCTCTCCTCCCTATGCACGGCGCCTATTGAGCTTTTGAAACGCGCGACTCTTAAGGATCTCACTCTTAAGACGGCGTTCTTGGTAGCGATCACCTCAGCACGGCATGTTTCCAAGTTGCAGGCCCGGTCCTGTAGTGAACCCCTGTTGCGTATTTCCGATTCCAGAGTTTCTTTGCGCACAGTTCCTTCCTTCCTACCGAAAGTGGTGTCGTCTTTTCATATGAATCAATCGGTGGAACTGCCCGCTTTGGCGGGCGGGGAGTTCTCTGTTCCGGAAGCGAGAGAATTGCGGAAGCTTGACGTGCGGAGGTCCCTCCTCCGATATCTGGAGGTCAGTAATCCTTTTCGGGTCACAGATCATCTGTTTGTCCTGTTCTCTGGTCCTAAGAAAGGGGCCGCAGCGTCTCGCATAACGATCGCCCGGTGGCTTAAGGAGGCCATTGGTTCGGCGTACTGGGTGCGGGGAAAACCGCTTCCCGTGGGCCTGAGGGCTCACTGGACTCGTGCGCAGGCGGCATCTTGAGCGGAGGCTTCTCCGGTATCGCCTCAAGAGATTTGCAGGGCGGCTACCTGGAAGTCGTTGCATACCTTTATCAGGCAGTACCGGTTGGATGTCCGGGCTACCGATCCCGGGGGATTTGGAGAGAGGGTACTCCGAGCGGGACTCTCTGCTTCCCACCCTCGGTAATTTAGCTCTGGTACATCCCAGGTGTCCTGGACTGATCCTGGTACGTACAGGGAAAGGAAAATTAGTTTCTTACCTGATAATTTTCGTTCCTGTAGTACCAAGGATCAGTCCAGGATCCCGCCCGCAGTGCTAAGCTGAAGTAATGGAGAGTCCGCTCTTTGTTCTGAATTATTTTGTTCCGCTTGTTTAACTCTCTCGGTTGGAGAGTCTGTTTCCTGGAGGGGTGTTTTCCCCGTTCTATTAGCGGTTTCTAGCTAGTTTAGTTCTCTGGTTGTGTTCTACTTTGACATTACGTATGACTGAGGGGCTGTGACTGGCACAGGGGCATATATGCTCCGCCCACAAGTTTTAGTCTGTCTCCATCTACTGGTGCGGAGTCACAACCCAGGTGTCCTGGACTGATCCTTGGTACTACAGGAACGAAAATTATCAGGTAAGAAACTAATTTTCCTTTGGGAGGAGTATTTCTTTGATGTGCCCAGATGCCAAGATGGCATCTGGTTTAAAAAAGGTTTGGATAAGTTCCTAGAGGATAAATCCATAAACTGCTATTACAGAAATTAATAAGCAATAGTAGCTTGTGATCTGTCTAATGTTTGGATACTTGCCAGGTAAATTGTGACTTGGATTGCCCACTGTTGGAAACAGGATGCTGGGCTTGATGGACCCTTGGTCTGACCCAGTATGGCCATTTCTTATGTTCTTATGTTAAGTTCTTAAAAGGAGATTGTGTTGGTTGGGAGGTGGTGTTCCTTTATGTGGTCATTTGCAAGGCGGGAAGGAGATCACAGGTTGTGGATGAGTTCTTTAAATTATAGGACTTAGCTAGTTCTGATTTCCAACACTAGCCAGTTAAGTTTAGACTTTATAAGGGTAATTTTCAATAGTGTGCGTAACTCAGCACGTATAAACATAAATAAGTACCCCTAAAGTTACACCTGTATTGTATAAACTCTACAGCCAGAGCTGCACGGTTTACATATTCTGCATATCTCTTGCTGTCGACCAATCTATCATTGTCATTCTATGAACCTGGTTCCTCTACAACATCGAATCTGGTGGTTGAAGAAAATGCAACCTTTTTGGAATATCTGGAATCCAATTCTAGCTTCTTGTCATGGACCAGCAGGTTGGAGTCAGGGAGCACCCCCACAGAAGCAGTTCAGGATAGGACTTGAGCTGGTCTTCTGTTTAACCAACCTCCTTCCTTGCAGATTGAGCCCTTGGGTTCTGGGGGCTGGTAGAACTTGTCTTCTGTGGAACATCAGGGCATGGACTGGGAGCTGAGTATAGTGTGGGAACTGAGGCCAGGCATAAACTGAACGAAGCAGGGCAGGCTGGACAAGGCAAAGCAAACTGGAAGCTGAAGGCAGGCACTAGAGGTGGGAAGGGGGAAATTTTTCTCATTTTTGAGGAACTTTTTCCCTACTAATTTCATTTTGTGTAATGTTTAGTTTGTTTCTTTCGTTTAAAAAAAAAAAAAAAAAAAGCCCACAAAATAAACATTGAACCTCCCCCCCCCCCCCAAAAAACAAAAACCAGAATAAAAAAGGAACGGGGCCTTCCATGCCCCCTACCCGTTCCTCCCACCTGGAAAAGTGCTAGGGTTAGGATACTCCCCAGCCCCCACTTACCCGGTTCAGGTGGGATCTGCAGACAAGGCCTACCAAGATCTTGTGTGGAGCCTAGGCAGAGGTCGCTGCCATACCTGGGAATTCAGGATTTTACCCTGAGACTCTGGGAATTTGCATTAACTGCAGGGTCTCGGGGGAAGCACTAGAAATCTCAGGCCTCTCTATATACAGCTCAGCCACTCCCATTCCTCAGTAAGCCTACAGAGAACAGGAGAAGAGGGGCGAGCCTGGAGTAGACACTGCAAGCAGCATGTGGAGAGAAACTGAAGAGGGGCTACCATATACACAAAACTCAGTCTGCAGCTGTGAGTCCAGGACTCGAGAATCACTCAGCTAAAGGTAGAATAAGGACGCATAAGTCGTGAAGCTGAGACTTATATGGGGAGAGAGGAAGGGGGAAGTATGCTGAGCCATCTCAGGAGGGGGGGACAGGTGATGGTGATGGGTGGGAGAAAAAGAAAGTGTGGATTAGTTGGGTGGGGGGGGGGCGGGGCAGTGGAAGAGAGAAAGCTGATATATATTCCATTCCTTCCACTACACCCTCCCCCCTGCTAATCAACTCAAAGGTTTCCAGGTATGGTTGTAGTGACCTATTGAAGCCTAGGCCCATGCAAGACCAAGGCTTGGAGGCCTGGACTCTATGCCTGAGCCTGGGTCCAGACCCAGGCCCAACACTGGGGTTCAGCCCAGAGGCTGGCTCCTGATGCCTTGGCTGGAGCTCCTTTTGGCATTTTCTTTCTTCGGCTCTTCTTTGCCAATTGACGCTCTGTTGGGGTCACACCTGCGCATCCTTCTCAATGGATGGCATCAGCTGGCGAAGAAGAGATGAAGAAAAAAGACGCCAAAAAAGAGCTCTGAGGCCTGGGCTCCCGGCCTGGCCCTGACCCTGGGCCAAGGCTCAGGGGTCAGGACTCGGCCTTTGGTGTCAGGCCTGGGTCCGGTCTGAGGCCCTGGCATTGGGACCCAGCTTCCGGATGGGCCGACGTATTGGGATTTGGTCACAGGCCTTGGCCTAGGCTGAGGCCCAGGTGTTGGGACCAGGCCTGGGCCTTTTCTCGGGTCTCAGCCTAAGCCCCAGCATGGGGCAAGGGCCTAAATTTGAGATCTCAGCATCTCGCTCGGGGATAGGCCTCGGCCCCTTCGTTGGGCTGCAACCTTTGCCTAGGCAAGGCCCAGGCTTTGGGCCTAGGCCTAGGCTGTGGCACCGGAGTTGCACTCAGGCATAGGCTGGGACCCCTGCTTTGGGTCTCTGACTACTCCCTAGGTGAGGCATCAGCTTTAGGCCTAGGCCCAACCAGCAGCTTCTTTTTTTTTTTTAATGTTTTCAAAACAAACGTAGATTTCGCCGAAATTTCGTCAGAATTAAATTCATTCTGTTTTGAAAACAATTTGAAATGAAATAGGAAATTTAATTTTACTTTCTATTTCATTTCTCCCAAATGCCCATCCTGGGCAAGCACAGACTGGAAGCTGGGTACTGGTACTAGCTGTGGACTGGATACAGAACACAAGCTGGGACTGAATTGAGGCAAAGGAAAAGGGCAAGGCCTGGAGAATAGAGAAGGGACTGAACTGGACTGGGCAGGACAAGGACAGGACTGGACTAGATAGGGAATAAGAAAGCCCAATAGGGCACAAGTCTGCGTCCGGTAATCCTAGTAGACCCAGAGACTGTAAGATAAGACAGAAAAACCCAAGAGAGCTCAGAGCAAGGCTGAGAGGCCTGAGAGGCTGCAGAGCAAGTCCAGAAGACCTAGAAGGGCCCAGTGCAAGGCAAGAGCAAGGTGAGAGGCCACAAAGCAAGGCAGGGCAGAAGGCCTGGATAGGCCACAAGGCTAGGCGAGGCAGGAGGCTTGGAAGCCACAAGGCTACCCAAGACAGGAAGCCCAGAGGCCACAAAGATAGGCAAGGCAGGAGGCCGAGAAGCCACAAGGCTAGACAAAATAGAATAGTGAGGTAAGTGTGGCCATGTCAGAGAGCCAAGTTGATTCAGTGAAGAGGCATTGAACAGGCTGGGTTAAGTAGGGTTGAGGCTGAGGTGTGGTGTTACCAGTGAGGAGGTAACTGACAGAGCTAGGAGCGATGCTCACAGAGGATCCCTGGTGGAAGGAAGGTTGCACTGCAGGTGGAACCTTGGCACTGGGAGACTGCATAGCAAGTGAAACTGTGACACTTCTATGCCTTTATATTGTCAAGGCCAAATTTTACATAGCTAATTGACTGAAGCCAATAGAATTTTAAAGACCAAGAGGTCAATAATCAAAACTGTTCGGTTAAGTAACTTAGCCAGATAAGTTGACTGACTGACTAAGTTACAATGTATATTCAGCTGCATGGCTATGCCAATGAATATACGAGTATAACTGAGCGCTTAGCCAGATAAGTCTAACCGGCTAAGGTTAGAACTTCTGTATGACATGTCTGCTTAGCCATACAACTTATGCGGTTAAATTCAAATATTGGCAGTTAGCCGCATAAGTTGTATGGCTAACTCGCTTCACCCCGATCCGCCCACTGCCCGCTCACAACTTGTATAGTACATATTCAGCAGATACTTCTTAGCCGCATATGTCTCGCTTATCCAGCTAAATAGCACTGAATACACTTTGAATATTGACCTCTTAATGTTTAGAACTCCTATGTGTAAAGCTAGTTTTAGAGAGAGACGTGTGTGGTTTAATGTTCCAGGTGGAGCTGTATAGGGGAAGGGAATATGAGTGGGAGGAAAAGGAGGGAATTGGTTATGGTTAGATGAGTTTATATCCTTAAAACAAATATGCCTCTGTTATCACTCCATGGTGGGACCACATCTTGATTATTGTGTGCAATTCTGGTCACCACATCTCAAAAAAGATATAGCGGGATTAGAAAAGTACACATCCTCAACAAATCTATCACTTCTGGCATTGTACCTACCCAATTCAAACATGCTATAATAAAACCTACCCTTAAAAAACCAGATCTTGATCCCTCTGATCCGACTAGCTATCGCCCGGTTTCAAACCTCCCGTTCCTCTCCAAAATAATAGAGAAAATCATTAACAAGCAACTTACAGAATACCTCGACAAGCATCACTTGCTCTTCCCGTCCCAGTATGGATTCCGAAAGCATCACAGCATGGAAATGCTGCCCCTCTCCCTATCAGAATCCCTTCTAAAAGCCCTAGACACTGGCCACTCCTACATACTCGCTCTTCTAGATATTTCGTCCGCATTTGACACTGTCAATCACAACACCCTCTTCACCCGCCTCACAGAAATTGGCATTGCTGGCACAGCCCTACACTGGTTCCAATCATACCTGCGTGACAGGAATTATAGTGTAAAAATTGGTCGATGTGATTCTAAGCCAAGAAGACTATCACAAAGAGGTACCCCAAGGATCCTCGCTCTCCAACACTTTTCAATATTTATCTTATACCTCTCTGTCGACTACTGTCGAAAATAGCCTTCCCGCACTTCATCTATTTATTTATTTTATTTAAGTTCTTTTAATATACCGATGCTCAAGACTAGGTCTTATTGTACCGGTTTACAATGGAACTGGGGGGAAACCAATTAACAACTATATAGAAGATAAAGTTATATTAAACAGGGAGCATAAACATGGGCTTTGGAAGAAAGGAAAGATATCAAACTAAAACAACTGGAGAGTACTGAAAATAGTCAGCGAAAAACAATTGAGTAGCGAGACGTATCAGGTTAACATAAAGTTGCTGAATTCGGCTGGAGATTTATCGTAGGCAGTTATTAGCATAGCCTTTTTGAGGAAGGAGGAACAGGGGAGGTAAACGGGGGGTGGTGGCAGGGCAGTGGGGGAGGGAGGAAATAAGGAATGGGTAGGAAGGTGAGAGAGGCAATATTGGTTGACAGGGGCTCGTTCAACCATAGGCTTGGGTGAACAGCCAGGTTCTGCACATCATCTACACTGATGATGTGCAGAAACTCATTCCCATAAATGACTCCCTCCCCAATGCTCTGAAAATCTGGAACGCCGCCCTCACTGAAATAAAACAACTCCTCACTGATAATTTTTTGGCCATCAACACCAACAAAACAGAGCTCCTCATCATCTCACCTCAAAATGATGCCATGTTTAATACAACACTCCCATCCCAAGCCTGCCCGTCCACATTGCAACAAGTCCGTAGCCTTGGCATTATCATCGACAACCACTTTACGTTAAAAAAAATTCATCGATGCCACAATAAAAAATGGATTCTTCAAGCTCCATACCCTAAAAAGAATCAAATCATTCCTACACCCTTATGACTTTCGTACAGTTCTGCAAGCCACAATACTATCAAAGATTGGTTATTGCAACTCCATCCTTCTAGGCCTACCAAAAAACACTTTACAACCATTACAAATGCTACAAAACGCAGCTGCCCGCATTCTCACAAACGCACACTGCCACGATCACATTACACCCGCTCTCCATTCCCTACACTGGCTTCCCGTAGCTTCCAGGATTATTTACAAATCCCTTACCCTAATACACAGATCCATACATAACCAAAATATGCAGTGGTTTTCCGAATACTTTTCATTCCATAAGGCAAACCGGCCAACAAGAACACAGCACCAGGCCAAACTACAGACACCCTCCCCCAAACTTACCAAACATGTATCCACAAAGGAGCGCTCATTTATCATAGCAGGAACCACGATATGGAATAGAATGCCCACTAACCTGCGCCAGGAACCTTGCCATAGAAAATTCAAGCAAAACCTTAAAACCTGGCTGTTCAAACAAGCATACCCATGACAGACCTTACCATTGATCTGCTGATAACATCACTGTTGACATCCCTTTAGACACCCATTTTTCCCATCTCTCCTTAGACACCCTTTCTCCCCTTATCCTCTCCAGCTCTTCTCCCTCTAGAATAAATCCACCTTTGTTTATTTATTACTCGTATTTCAAATATGGTTCCATTCTCATATTTTACTATAAAGCTAGTTACATGTATTCAATAAGAGTTCCTTGAATATGGCGTCATTTTCTTATGTTACTGTAAAGCCTGCTGCATGTGTTCAATGATAGTTCTTTAAGTATTATTGTAAAGCTTGTTGCTGCATTATGGTTCCTTGTAAACCGAGGTGATGTTCTGAACGTGCCGCGGTATATAAAAATCTCTAAATAAATACAGAGAAGGGCGACCAAAATGATAAAGCGGATGGATGAATCCCCTATGAGAAAAGGCTAAAGAGATTAGGGCTCTTCAGCTTGGAGAAGAGACACCTGAGGGGACATATGATAGAGGCCTATAAAATGAGTTGAGTGGAACAGGTAAACTCAAATCGGTTGTTTATGCTTTCAAAACGTACAAAGACTAGAAGAGACACAATGAAGTTACTAGGTAGTACATAGAACATGACTAACCCTTGGGGAGGTCTATGCCTCCAAATAAATCCCAATAATTTCTTCTGAATTTGATTAAGCATAGTCTTTGGCACCTCAATGGGAAGTGTCTGAAACAAGAATGAGACAAACTAATGCATTCATTTTCAATACCACAACTATGCCTAATCATGCGATATGTTCAGTATTCCAAAGCAACAAATCTCTCTATTTTTTTTCAATAAGTGACCATAATTTAACCCCAGCAACTGATGTCTGTGTACTGAGAAATTTATACCTAAATACCTAGTAGCTTGTGCTGCCCACTTAAAGGGGAATTGCCGCCGAATTGACCCTATCTCCCTAGCAGGATCCATTATATTCAAAATATCAGACTTAGTGTAGTTTAGCTTGAAACCCGAGATTTTCCCATACTTCTCTATTTCCTGCATTAAAGCATGTAATGACTTTTTAGGGTTATACAGTGTAAACAATATGTCATCTGCATAGAGAGATAGAGATATCCAGTAACCTGAGATCCCACCCAAATTCCAGTGAGAGCCTGACTATCTCATATGCTGGATGCAAACAGTTCCATAGCCAGTGCAAAATATAACAGGGACAAGGGGGAAACCCTGCCTCATTCCTCTTCCCAAAAGAAGCGAGCGGAGTTACCCCCATTTACATGCAACTTCACCGTAGGTGCATTATAAAGCTGTCTCACCCAACCATAATAATTAGCCCCCAACCTCATCTTCCACATAACTGCCCACAAATACTCCCAGTGTACCCTATCAAGTGCCTTTTCGGCATCAATAGTAAAACAGCTGGAGCCTTATCTTTTTGCACTACTCGGGTTAAATTTAGGGCTCTACTAATGCTATCCATGGTATGCCTGCCTGGAATAAACCCCGACTGCTCTGCATGTACTAGCCCAGGGATCATACTAGCTAACCTGGTTGCTAAAATTTTTGCTAGTAACTTTACTTAAGTATTCAATAGCAACATGGGCCTATACTAGCTACAATTAGTCTTATCTTTTTCCTCTTTAGGTAACACAACAAATACCAGCCTCCTTCATATATGGAGCCAGTTCATCCACTCCCAATAAGGCATTGAACATTTCTTTTAAGAGATCTGCCAAAATATTTCCAAATTTTTTATAAACGCTAGCTGTAAAGCCATCTAGGCCTGAGGGTCTTATCTGTTTCAATGTTTTAATACCTGCGCCAACCAGCAAGGCCTTGCACACTCGTCTCACCACATCCGCACAGTCCATATTCTCCTGCAAATTAATTTCTGCTCGCTCAATCCTCCTAATCTGCTAATTTAGCACAAAGTTCCTTCCTCCCTTCTCTCAACTCGACAGCCGCCTTTTGCAGTTTTTCAATGTGAGTAGCCTGATCCTTAGTCTCATCCACATTGGAACCGATATAAGGTATTTCCCCTCTCAGTTCATTTATCGCCTCCAACATCTCCTTTTTTTGTGAAAACAATGACCAGTTTGAGATCCTTAAACCACGGGCTCATCTCCTCCTGGGTCGAGCTTTCGCCCTCTGCAATATTTGTGTGCTCCTTCTCCGAAAACAAGGGAGAACGTTCCTGCGCCATCCTCTGGCCGCCTGACTGCTGTATTGAGGTCTCAGCTGCCACGAAGTAACTTTTTTAAAATTTCAGCCGCTTTTTTTTTTTCCTCGTCGCCATCATCAAACAACTGTTGAGACAACACTAGGGATATGGACCTTTATCACCCCTTTTAAGTGCTGATTGCAATGGAGTAAGTAAACATCCGAGTGGAGCAAAGAGATCAGGCTTCCATCTTAGCTGGTGACATCACTTCCCCTCAACCTCTATCCCCCGACCTCTATATTATTATGTTAGTATGACTCGCACTGTGCACAGACAGGTTTGGAAGCTCATTATTGTCTTTTTTTTCTTTACATTTGCTTTTAATAGCGTGTTTCCAAGGTCTGACAATGGTGTGGCAATCGGATATAGATGAACATGTTGTGACACACCCCCCCCCCCCCCACGCACACACCTTTTGGTCAGCTTTGGAGCTATAGCCAAACTGAATAGAGTTATTTTATGATACCTGTTCTTAAAGGCTAGTTTGGAGTTATGTGGGCCCACCTACCTTATGTTTGCTATCCTTTTATTTTATTTGAGTGTTTTATATACCGTCAGTTCATGTCAGAATCACTAGATCACAATGGTGAACAGGTTTAACACTCTCAGACAAAGGGTGAGTTCCAAAGGCAGGCATGCATAGAGGTAAAAATTCAAGGAAACATTTCAGATCAGAGTTAACTTCAAAGACAGACATATGGGATCCTGGATGTTCTAATTCGATAACTGTGTCATAAACTTGGGGCAATTTTTAAAGTAATTGCAGTGCTTGCAGGCCTATGGGTATATTGGGCTTGCAAGCCCACAGGCTCTGTTTTTAAAGGGAAAGCCCACATGGGGTTTCCTTTCACAAATCCAGCCAGTGGGAAGCAGCAGGTACTTAGTAGCCATGAACATTTGCTCCTGCTTTGAAACAGGAGCAAATGTACCCATGGAAAGTTCACACTGGTCTTTTCCTTCCCCCATCTTCTCTCTGCCGCGACTCCACTCCTTTTTTGGATGTGGGTAAAAGTATAAGAACATAAGAACATGCCTATACTGGGTCAGACCAAGGGTCCATGAAGCCCAGCATCCTGTTTCCAACAGTGGCCAATCCAGGCCACAAGTACCTGGCAAGTACCCAAAAACTAAGTCTATTTCATATTACTGCTGCTAGTAATAGCAGTGGCTATTTTCTAAGTCAACTTAATTAATAGCAGGTAATGGACTTCTCCTCCAAGAACTTATCCAATCCTTTTTTAAACACAGCTATACTAACTGCACTAACCACATCCTCTGGCAACAAATTCCAGAGTTTAATTGTGCGTTGAGTGAAAAAGAACTTTCTCCGATTAGTTTTAAATGTGCCAAATGCTAACTTCATAGAGTGCCCCCTAGTCTTTCTATTATCCGAAAGAGTAAGTAACTGATTCACATTAACCCGTTCTAGACCTCTCATGATTTTAAACTCCTCTATCATATCTCCCCTCAGCCGTCTCTTCTCCAAGCTGAAAAGTCCTAACCTCTTTAGTCTTTCCTCATAGGGAGTTGTTCTATTCCCCTTATCATTTTGGTTGCCCTTCTCTGTACCTTCTCCATCGCAACTATATCTTTTTTGAGATGCAGCGACCAGAATTGTACACAGTACTCAAGGTGTGGTCTCACCATGGAGCGATACAGAGGCATTATGACACTTTCCGTTTTATTCACCATTCCCTTTCTAATAATTCCCAACATTCTGTTTGCTTTTTTGACTGCCGCAGCACACTGCACCGACGATTTCAATGTGTTATCCTCTATGACACCTAGATCTCTTTCTTGGGTGGTAGCTCCTAATATGGAACCTAACACTGTGTAATTATAGCATGGGTTATTTTTCCCTATATGCATCACCTTGCACTTGTCCACATTAAATTTCATCTGCTATTTGGATGCCCAATTTTCCAGTCTCACAAGGTCTTCCTGCAATTTATCACAATCTGCTTGTGATTTAACTACTCTGAACAATTTTGTGTCATCTGCAAATTTGATTACCTCACTTGTCATATTTCTTTCCAGATCATTTATAAATATATTGAAAGGTACGGGTCCCAGTACAGATCCCTGAGGCACTGTGCTATGAGCAGCGTGGATACTCTTACCTGTAGTGGTGGTGGTGGGGAGGGGGTTTGGAATTTTTAGTGGACCTTTTTCTGAGAGCAAAACTTTGAAAAAAGCCATCCTGTAATTATGTTTGCCTAAATATGCTACTTTTTGAAGCCTCTGTGCTATTCTACAGGGAACATTTGGGAAGGAAATGAAGTCGGACCACTTTTGGGCCTGCAGCATTGGAAGTGTAATAAAAAGAGGGGTGTGCAATGGAAAAAAAATGTTGGTTTCGTTTTTGGTTTCATTTTCTGTTTATTTTGTTTTGGTTACATTTCTGTCATTTTTGTCTGCGCACCAAAAAAGTAAATCTAAAAGCTGTTTCCATGGGTAAACCAGTGCTTTACCCATGGAAATGTGCTTTTGAAAAATGTCCCACTCTGTATGCAGATAAAATTACATGTGAAGAGCTACCTTGCACATGCTTAGAGCCGCATTTGGGAGCGGTGTTCTCAGGCGTGGAATTGGGGAGGGATGCGCATACTTCTTGAGTTTCCTAAAGCATGTGCCTAACTTTTCTCGAAAAAGCTACTTGCAGGTACAAATATGTGCAGGTAGATTTTGTGGGAGTATACTTTCCTTTTGAAAACGAGTTCAAAGTCTAGCTAAAAAGTGCCTGCAGACTTTGCATGAATGAGGGCAGTTAGAAAATTGCCCTCTAAAATGACAGAAACAAAGTGACACTTTTTGTGTCGTTTCGTATGGGAAATGACAGAAAAATGAAACCAGAAATGCCATTTGTTAATTGTTTTAAAATGACAGTGCATCCCTAGTGAAAATGGCATCCTTGTAGAGTCTTGGCATGGAGGAAATGCCTGTGGATTACTCTTACTCTCCCCTGATTCCTTCTATGCTCGCCTTCCCTAAAGATGGTGGTTGAACTATGCAATAATGGACTAGAAGCTGGTTCATCCTCAACTCTGAGCCCTGCCTGTGACAGGGAGGGATTTGACTGTTGTCACTCATGCAAGTCTCTGCTGAGGTCTCTGCCAGCCTGGGAGGAAAAAATGGTCAACATGAGACTTCTTTCAAAAAGGAAAAAATGTGGATCATTTTCAGATCTTACCGGTAACATATATTATGAGAAAATGAATTCCTAGTCTAGAGTCTTTTGCATTTGATGGGTCATTGGGCTTAAATGCCCTGCCTGATTGCTGCTCCACCTGCAGTCATGACATTGGATGCGAAGTCAGCTCTCATTTCCCTGAATGCATTACTTCTTTCAGATCATTTCCCCAGTAATTATGATTCAGCTGAACCCTCTGCTGATCCGAGAGAGTATGAAGAGCAACAATGTTCATGGTACCTAAACCTTTGATCTCGGCACACAGAGGGCATGTCACCCATTCCTATTTGGCATAAACTTGCCTGTATTACTGCTCATGTGTCATCAGTCATGGCATCACCCTGCTTATATCTTTGCCCTGCATTAGCACGTAGTATAAACACACGATACTCAGTGTGACTTTATATTTATTTATTTAGTTCTTTTTTTTATACCGACATTCATGATACAGATCATATCATATTGGTTTACATGTAACAAGGGGTTATAACATTAACATAGAAGAAGAGACAAAGTTACAATAAAACAGGGGCATGGAAACTAGGGAGATGAAGAAGCCAGAAGCAGAAGATAAACTTGGTAACTATAACAAATAATATACAGGGTCAGAAATGGAATGCACTGATTAGGTGGCACTAGTATGAACTGTGGAATAGCTGAGACGGGCCTGGGTTAGGGGAAGGCTTGTTGAAACAGCCAGGTCTTGAGTTTTTTCCTGAAAGTCAATAGGCAGGGTTCCTGTCTGAGATCTGGGGGGATAGCATTCCAGATGGCTGGTCCCGCTGTCAAGAGGGCCCGTTCTCTAGTGGCTGTATGATGGGTGGATTTGGGACACAGGAGTATGAGGTGATATGTTGGGTGAGACTACGTGAATGTCATTTTTTTCCCATTGATATTTTTCCTATTTCTGTTATAATAAAAACTGATACATTCCCAGGAAAAATAAAAGGAAAATGAAAATCCCTAAGTATACATAACCAGAAGCATACACTAGAGTATGTGGCGATATGTGATGACTCAAACAGAAGCAACACCTCTCGATAGTTAACTCACGCAAGCACAGTGTGAACACTATAAGAGAGGGAAATAGTATCTTAACTATTCACTCAACCATATATTAAACTAGACTGGAGACAATATCATAGGCGAAGTGCTCACAATCAGTTCTCGATCTGCTGTCTCTCGCCCTCAATGGGCCGCAGGCAGTAATCAGCCTGTGAGCTCAAACGGTATTTAATCATTTATTGTCTCTTGTCTACCCAACCCTCACTCCAAAGAACATACTTTATTTAATCAAATAGTCTTTAAATCATGAAAGTGCAAAGTTATCTAAACAGTTCATGTATTTCTCAGAATCTGTAAACTTGCTACCGGTTAGTAACCCACTAATAATAAACAACAAGTATTGAGCCACGTGAGTGGTCATTCAAATATCAAAAAGGTATACTTCCATTATCCACCCCGACATGGTCCATGTTTCGATTCACAAGGAGTCTTTTTCAAGGGGAATGAAGATGACAGATCACTATGTCACCGGTATATTATTTTCATTCAGTTCCTGTGAAACAATATGAAAAAATATATAAAATTAATTAAAACCAAAATCCTAAACCCGCACACACACACTAACAAAATGCTCCCAACTACTATTCAACTGAAAAACTCCGTTTGGACTTAAAGGCTAACAAGTCGATACAAACATCATCCTTAAAAATGACAAACCATTCAATCTGAAAAATAACATGTCATTCGGTGTAAAGAATGTAAAAAACTCACCGGAACGCCAGAATCATTGAACTCAACTTCACAGCATGGCGATAAACGCCTTTGTTCAACTGAACTGACTCGCCTGATTTAAATAGACCGCTGAGTAATGCAAAACCGGAAAACGCAGAAACACCTGGTTTCCGGTAACATGCTTATACACCGAAAACTACTAGTCCCAGTATGCCCTGCCGTAATAGATTACCCTGCTACTACAAAACTATCACCCCCTATGATTTCAAAAAACAGACCAATCAATTTCTTTGTTGAGTCCTCTCGGGATCACTGAATCAAAAAAGTGTATCCATTTTTGTTCCCTTTGAGTAAGGTACAGATCAAAATTGCCCCCCCGCTTGCTCGGAATGGGCTGTTCAATCACAGCAAATTTGAATTCTGCAAAAGTGTGGTTCTTGTCAACGCAGTGCTGGACGCATGGTGCCTCCAGTCTGCCTCTAGTGATGGCGCTCCGATGTTCAATCATATGTGTCTTAAGACATCTTTTGGTTTTCCCAATGTATAAGAGTGGACACGGGCACCACAGAGCATAGACCACTCCTCTGGATTCACAGGTAGTGGCCACTGCTAATTTAAAATTACCTTTGGCAAAAAATGGCAACGTGTTACCATCATATGATTGATCACAAACCGAACACTTCATACAGGGATGATGCCCGGCATGAAAATTTGTTGCCATCAAGTTATCCTTCATCTCATCAGAAAAATCTGAATGTACTATCAGGTCCCTGATGTTTTTACCTCGTTTGAATGCAAACATTGGGAAACTTTGAAAACCATCATGCAGACTTAATATATGCCAATATTTTTTGATCACTTTTTGTACTTTAAAAATCTGGGATGAAAATGGTAATACACATACCAACTGTTCTGTATCTCTACTTCTACAAGTAGGTTGTAGTAGTAAATCTCTATTAATCCAGCGGGCACGCTTGTATGCCTTTTTGATGATATGTAAAGGGTAACACGTGAAGTAAAATTCTGAATCATCACCTGTGCCTTCAATTTATAGTCAAATACGTCTGAACACAGACGTCTTAATCTTAAAAATTGACCAAACGGTAAGTTGGAACGAAGATGAAAAGGAAGTCAGCTGTCAAACCGGAGAACCGTGTTCCTATCGGTCGGTTTTCGATAAATAGAAAATTGGAACCCCATCTGCTGAATACTGATAGAAATGTCTAGGTAAGAAACGTTTTTTCTGTCAAAGATATAAGTAAAACTCAAGTTGACATCACAATTCTGTAACCATTGCATAAAGGCTATGAAAGTTAATTCGTCACCTTCCCACACAACCAGGATATCATCTATATACCTCCTCCACAATTTCACATGTTGACCATAGGGGTTATTCCTCAGATGTTTATACTCAAAATCTCCCATATACATATTAGCGACATCTGGTGCCATAGTGGCACCTATCGCCACTCCTTTGGTTTGATGGTAAAAAACATTGTCAAACATGAAAAAATTGTTTCTTAAAGCCACTTCTGCCAAAGCACTCACAAATTCTGCAGGAATACGATTGTTTAAATTCCTGGTATGGAGTGTATCTTTAATAATATTGATGGCCTCTGTCTGTGGTATGTTGGTGTAGAGAGATACTACGTCAATGGTGGCTAATGCTAACGCATCATTGGGGAATAAATCTCCTGTGATATCTTCCAGTTGAGTCATCAAATCAGTGGAATCCCTGACATAGGATGGTAATTGTTTAACCAAAGGGGCCAAAAATTTGTCAACAAAAATTGACAACGGTTCTAATAAAGAACCTCTAGTGGAAACTATAGGTCTCCCTGGTGGTTTATCAAGAGACTTGTGTATCTTCGGCAAAAAGTATAGTACTGGTGTCTTAGGGAAATCTACGACCAAAAACCTTTTTTCTCGCGATGTAATCCAGAATTTAGTGAAAGCCATCTCAATCAGAGAATCAATATTGGACTTCAATTCAGCAGTGGGATCTATATCCAATTTGTTATAATACGTAGTGTCTTGTAACTGTCTCATAACTTCTGCACAATAGTCATCAGTATTCATGACAACAACCGCCCCACCCTTGTCAGCTGATTTTACAATAACTGTAGATTCCTTAGCTAAAGTTCTCAAAGCTGACATTTCTCTGGAAGAACAGTTCCAATCTATATTGTAAGAGAAAAATGTATTCTTCCTTATTTCACTTAATACCAGATCTCGAAAAGTACTAATAGCCGAATCCATTGGCCCTGGGGGGTACCATTTAGATTCTGGTGTAACAATCGACGTATCTAAAGTGCAGATGTTGTTTTTAGAAAAGAAAACCTTAAGAGACAGATTCCGGATGAACTTATGAAAAAAATTTTCAATCTCGAATATATCGCATTTGACCGTAGGTACATATGACAAACCTTTCTCAAGCATGGCAGTTTGTTCTATAGATAGCTGTAAATTGGATAAATTGATTACCGTGGATGTTGGTCCTGCTGAGATCGGGTTGTTGGACGTGAGCGTACTGCATTGTTCCCCATCCCTGGATTCCGTCCTGACGTTTGCTGGTTTTTTTGATGTTGATTCTGGAATCTTACTTTTCTGTTCTGTTTTGGAGGAACAACAGTTTTCGAATGTTCACCATCTTCTTTATCTTCTCCCGAAGAATCTGAAGAGGAGCTCGAATTATCAAAAGTACGAGCCCTCCGATTGCGATTTCTGTTGTAATTCGGCTGCATCCAGAAGTATACTGGCCCCTTCTGGTAGTCTTTTTCGTCCCTCACAAATTTCTCTAATTTTGTGTCCTTCAATTGTTTAGAAAATGGTGTCATAATCTCATTAACTTCAATGGATTTTTGTTCAAAATCAGAGGCAGCCATATCACCTTTGGCTATATCCAACAACTGTGCAATTTCTCCTTTAATGATATCTCCAGTAGTTCTTGCTTGTTCAATGATTGCCAGCATCAAATCTAAGGAACATTTGTTTAATATCTGGTTCCATTTGTGTAGAAATGTGCTGTCCTCAGTTGTCAATTTTTGTTGACAAATTTTTGGCCCCTTTGGTTAAACAATTACCATCCTATGTCAGGGATTCCACTGATTTGATGACTCAACTGGAAGATATCACAGGAGATTTATTCCCCAATGATGCGTTAGCATTAGCCACCATTGACGTAGTATCTCTCTACACCAACATACCACAGACAGAGGCCATCAATATTATTAAAGATACCAGGAATTTAAACAATCGTATTCCTGCAGAATTTGTGAGTGCTTTGGCAGAAGTGGCTTTAAGAAACAATTTTTTCATGTTTGACAATGTTTTTTACCATCAAACCAAAGGAGTGGCGATGGGTGCCACTATGGCACCAGATGTCGCTAATATGTATATGGGAGATTTTGAGTATAAACATCTGAGGAATAACCCCTATGGTCAACATGTGAAATTGTGGAGGAGGTATATAGATGATATCCTGGTTGTGTGGGAAGGTGACGAATTAACTTTCATAGCCTTTATGCAATGGTTACAGAATTGTGATGTCAACTTGAGTTTTACTTATATCTTTGACAGAAAAAACGTTTCTTACCTAGACATTTCTATCAGTATTCAGCAGATGGGGTTCCAATTTTCTATTTATCGAAAACCGGCTGATAGGAACACGGTTCTCCGGTTTGACAGCTGTCATCCTTTCATCTTCGTTCCAACTTACCGTTTGGTCAATTTTTAAGATTAAGACGTCTGTGTTCAGACGTATTTGACTATAAATTGAAGGCACAGGTGATGATTCAGAATTTTACTTCACGTGGTTACCCTTTACATATCATCAAAAAGGCATACAAGCGTGCCCGCTGGATTAATAGAGATTTACTACTACAACCTACTTGTAGAAGTAGAGATACAGAACAGTTGGTATGTGTATTACCATTTTCATCCCAGATTTTTAAAGTACAAAAAGTGATCAAAAAAATATTGGCATATATTAAGTCTGCATGATGGTTTTCAAAGTTTCCCAATGTTTGCATTCAAACGAGGTAAAAACATCAGGGACCTGATAGTACATTCAGATTTTTCTGATGAGATGAAGGATAACTTAATGGCAACAAATTTTCATGCCGGGCATCATCCCTGTATGAAGTGTTCGGTTTGTGATCAATCATATGATGGTAACATGTTGCCATTTTTTGCCAAAGGTAATTTTAAATTAGCAGTGGCCACTACCTGTGAATCCAGAGGAGTGGTCTATGCTCTGTGGTGCCCGTGTCCACTCTTATACATTGGGAAAACCAAAAGATGTCTTAAGACACGTATGATTGAACATCGGAGCGCCATCACTAGAGGCAGACTGGAGGCACCATGCGTCCAGCACTGCGTTGACAAGAACCACACTTTTGCAGAATTCAAATTTGCTGTGATTGAACAGCCCATTCTGAGCAAGCGGGGGGGCAATTTTGATCTGTACCTTACTCAAAGGGAACAAAAATGGATACACTTTTTTGATTCAGTGATCCCGAGAGGACTCAACAAAGAAATTGATTGGTCTGTTTTTTGAAATCATAGGGGGTGATAGTTTTGTAGTAGCAGGGTAATCTATTACGGCAGGGCATACTGGGACTAGTAGTTTTCGGTGTATAAGCATGTTACCGGAAACCAGGTGTTTCTGCGTTTTTCGGTTTTGCATTACTCAGCGGTCTATTTAAATCAGGCGAGTCAGTTCAGTTGAACAAAGGCGTTTATCGCCATGCTGTGAAGTTGAGTTCAATGATTCTGGTGTTCCGGTGAGTTTTTTACATTCTTTACACCGAATGACATGTTATTTTTCAGATTGAATGGTTTGTCATTTTTAAGGATGATGTTTGTATAGACTTGTTAGCCTTTAAGTCCAAACGGAGTTTTTCAGTTGAATAGTAGTTGGGAGCATTTTGTTAGTGTGTGTGTGCGGGTTTAGGATTTTGGTTTTAATTAATTTTATATATTTTTTCATATTGTTTCACAGGAACTGAATGAAAATAATATACCGGTGACATAGTGATCTGTCATCTTCATTCCCCTTGAAAAAGACTCCTTGTGAGTCGAAACATGGACCATGTCGGGGTGGATAATGGAAGTATACCTTTTTGATATTTGAATGACCACTCACGTGGCTCAATACTTGTTGTTTATTATTAGTGGGTTACTAACCGGTAGCAAGTTTACAGATTCTGAGAATACATGAACTGTTTAGATAACTTTGCACTTTCATGGTTTAAAGACTATTTGATTAAATAAAGTATGTTCTTTGGAGTGAGGGTTGGGTAGACAGGAGACAATAAATGATTAAATACCGTTTGAGCTCACAGGCTGATTACTGCCTGCGGCCCATTGAGGGCGAGAGACAGCAGATCGAGAACTGATTGTGAGCACTTCGCCTATGATATTGTCTCCAGTCTAGTTTAATATATGGTTGAGTGAATAGTTAAGATACTATTTCCCTCTCTTATAGTGTTCACACTGTGCTTGCGTGAGATATGTGATGACTAACATGTACATATATTTTAGTGGTATAATAAACATATTACATGATGTGTTACTCTTAACATTTTGATAACTATGTGTATATACATGAAAATGTCATGAAAGATTACTGGTAGCACATGTGAGCGTGAAGCGATGCCGTATTGGTAGAATGCATGAGCATGAAGTACATCAATCAATCCCGGGATGAAGTATAAAAGCAAGCGATCTGCTTTAGGCAGAAAGGATGGCCCATGAGAATGCATTATTGCTTGTAGCATAGTGCACAAGAATTGGTTGCTGTGGTATTCAGCCTGAACATGTAACCTGATGCATGTGCATGAATGGCACTGGCTAGGCCTCTTAAATTGCATGCACTCATTTATCATGGTGCAGGTGCATTTTACATGGCATCTAAGTATGTTCTGTGTATGAATGTAATACTAGCTAATGCCCACAAAACCTTTGCGAGGTAATAAGTATTTGTATGCCCCCATATCTGATCTGAGCACTTGCCGCCGCCACCACCCCCCTGCACCCCCCCCCCCCCCAGCCTGACTACGCTGGTATCCTATGACCCATATCCCTCCTCCATCCCATTTGTCCCTGCTGTTGGCTCCATTTGGTGATGTACACAGCCCACTCTCCCGCAGCTATGTGCCAATTCTCCTTAGTTTGCCAGCTATGTTGTCTAGAGTCCAGTGCCTGAGCTGCCTTCCAGCCCACATGGGCACATCTAATTACTGACAGATGCCACCACATCTGTATATAGCACATGGCACTGGTGATTAAATATTTTACTCTGATAGGCTGCAAAAGTCTGTAATACAATAAACTATAATGCATGTCCATGTTTATTATGCACAATAATTTGTGTATATGCAATTCTCTGAGGACAAGCAGGATGGTAGTTCTCACACATGGGTGACATCCTCGGATGGAGCCTGGCACAGAACTTTGATCTCAAACAATCTAGAACTCTCAAACATGCCCTACTGAGCATGTGCAGCTGTAGTCATCACCTTGCCCCCTAGGCAGAGTCCCTCAGTTTTTATTTTTTTTCTCCCCACGGAGCCATGTGATCACGGGAGCAGAGTATGTCATGGTATTTACCTTAGTGCTCTCTAGAGATGTGAATCGTGTGCCCAATCATCTTAGCGATCGGGTTTGGCTGGAGGGAGAAAAAAATCTGATCGCTGGAGATGTGAATCAAAATCGGTTCCGATTCACATCGTTAATTTTTTTTTTAGTGAGGCCCGACCCTTTAAAATTGACCCCTTACCTTCCCCCCCCAAAACTTTTTACGAGTACCTGGTGGTCCAGTGGGGGCGCGGGGACCGATCTCCCGCTCTCGGGCCATCGGCGCCAATTTGACTGCCACTCAAAAATGGCGCCGATGGCCCGATTAAAAAAAAAAACCCCACCCGACCCTTTAAAGATGACCCCTTAGCTTCTCCCACCCTCCTGATCCCCCCAAAACATTTTAAAATTACCTGGTGGTCTAGTGGTGGTCCCGGGAGCGATCTCCCGTTCTTGGGCCGTCAGCTACCACTCATAAAGATGGCGCCGATGGCCCTAGCCCTTACCATGTAACAGGGTATCCGTGCCATTGGCCGGCCCCTGTCACATGGTAGGAGCACTAAAGTGCATAAGATGACGACGTGGATATAGAATTGGTTGGTGTATGCACTAGTAAGCAATATCATTAGACATTTCATATGAGAAATTCACATTAAATCACACTTCACAATTGATATATTTCATTTTCACATGGGTTTTAGTCCCTTTTTTTGGTTTCACTTTTATTTTTATATGGTCTGTCTTAATTGTTCAATTTTTTCCCTTTTCACACACACATCACAATTAGTTCATTCCACACATGAGTGGTGAGCATTACTTTTTATCTTTTTTATCCTTTTTTATTTTTTAGTCATAAATAATATTTATTACTATTGTCATATTTTTCATTTATCATATTATATTTGTTTTAATTTTTATTCACATCAGAAATACAGTTATACAGAAAGGATACACAGATATATTGGAGGTAAAGGCAATATTATATTAACATTTCTTTATATACATATATTTCTTTATATACATTTATTGCAATTTATGTTTCCGCATTTTGTTACACCACATACATTTATGTTACCATATATATGTTCATTTTACATGTTTGTTTCAATTGTGTTTTTATAATTTTTTAATTAATTTATTTACCTTTATATGTTATTTATTGTTTTAGCCCCTGATGCAGCCCTATTGAAAGAGGGCGAAACTCGGCCAGAGTCTGGCTTGTTTGCACATTCTTGTCTCTAGTCAATAAAGAAATCCAGATTGGACATTTGGCTGCTTATTCTGTATTTCTGCTCTCACTTCCTTGGGGGAAGCTATCATGGCTGAGGTATTAATATCTAAGCCAGGTTCGGGGCAATCTGTTCCAAGATCGCCCTTGTCCTGCCCTGGTACTTTTACGGTTTCCAGGCTGGTGAAGAAATCCTGTTTGACAGGGATTTGCACTTACAGCACCCCAGCTTTCCTGTATCTTGGTGGAGTGTTTCTGGATTTCTTCCCTGTGGAATTCGCTCTCAGCCTCAGCTGTTCCAAGCAGGCTGAGGACTCTATCTTGGTGGGTAACTCCCTACTGGAATCGGCAGTGAGTTATTTGCTTGGGGTTGAGTTGAAAAGCCTAGTAACTTGTGCTTACAGTTGGAATGCCTGTTAGCTAAACATGGGCATATTTCTGCAGAGACATTCTATCCTTTGGATGTCAGTGGACCTAATTTCGTTCTGGGAATTTCTCTGGCCCCAGTTGGTTTTGAGTTGTCTTGAAACACTGAAGGAAACTGTGCACTCTTTGTCCAAGTGTCCTTCTCTTATTTATATCTCTAGACCTTTTCCTGTATCCAGAAGGTTCTAGATCTACTGTCATTAGGGTTTACTGATCCAAAACCTGCTTGTAATGTTTTCCGTGATGGGGAGTATGTTTTTTGCTGGCACTTGTATCATTTCCCTGCCTTAGGCACCTCTGCTACGCATCAGAGCTGTGTCGTGGCCCTCTTTACACACCTTTCTAGGTATTATTGTCTGGATGTGCAGGCCTGGGAGGATGTGTCCTTTGCACTGGACCGCGGGCAGCCTCTCGCCCTATTCGGAAGTAGCTTGGGTACATCCCACTTGTTCAGGATTCATCTGACTGGATGCTAAGAAATGAGAAATTACTACTTACCTGATAATTTCCTTTTCTTTAGGAGAGTCAGATGAATCCATCTTCCCTCCTGTGGCTGCTGAATGTTTGCATTATGGTCCTCTTGTGTGACTACATGTTACAGGGATTACTGGTAAGTGTTAATCTAGTCCCTACACTAATGTTTATACAATCTTGTCTGCGCTCAGTGTTGTCTGTTGGCTGAGTATTGAAATGGTTACTTGTTTTTAATCAAGATATTTGCTAGTCTGTCCACAGTTGCTTTTGAAGGCAATACTGGCAGGCTGATGTCACTGCAGGGGGGTATATGTACTGTGACGTCAGTTTGCTCCGTCTCCATCTGCTGGTAGAGGTGCATAACCCATTTGTTCTGGATTCTTCTGACTTTCCTAAAGAAAAGGAAATTATCAGGTAAGTAGTCATTTCTCATTCTAAACAGCAACTGCCACTTAACCGACAACCAATGCAAGGAATATAGAATAAAAACAATTATCAATGGGCACCCAAACAATTGTAGAAGGATCCTTACTGTACTAAATAGAACCTCAAAAACAGAACCTTCATGATAGATGTAACAACTCTTTCAAAAACTCTTAAATCCTCGTGAAATGAATGAAAAATTTTTTTTAAACTATTAATAGAACAAAAAAATTTTTTTGGAAGGAAAGGAATGTTTCATATACAAGATCATAAATCCCCAACCGGGGTGATATGACTATAAAGTGTAATCATAAACATCCCTCCTCCGACCAATGTGTGCAATGTGTGTACAAAACAATATTGCAGTCAAAACAGCTTTTTGTTAAAGAACTTTTTTTTGAAAAAATTTTTGTATGATGATCTAAAAAAATTTTTAGCTCTGTAGAAAGTGGTGCAAAAATACACTCAAGTGTTCAAATAATTCAAAGTGTTATCAAATGAACGCTCCTCGCAGCCTTGATAACTAATCCCAAACAAAGGGTATGAAACTTGAAAAGCCGCTGGTGGACGCGACCCAAGGAGGCTTAACCGGCAGTCTCTTATGGCTTACAACAAAAGCTCCTGCAACACCCCGACTTATCTGATGGTTTGATGGGTCACCGACGTAGCCACGTTATAGCTGCTTCTATCCGGACCACATTGGCCAGTTTGGCGCTTCCACGAAGTTTTCAAAGATTTTCCATTGATTGTCACGACACGTGGTAAGAACATTCGTGATACACTGATACATGCAACAATAGATGGCAGTAGTCATGAACAAGGTGGCAGTCAATAATCAATGTGGTCACTGTGCTCATCGTATACTGAGTATGAACGGAGATACATGGACTGACCCTGTTTCAGGTTACAAAGTATATCGTAAGACACATACCACATGTGAATCCGATCATGTGGTCTACGCTATTGTATGTACTTGTCCGAAGGTATACATCGGTCGGACGGTCAGGAAAATTCGAATCCGTTTAAATGAACACAAGTCTAAATTACACACTGCCACTTAACTGCACCTATTGTTTCACATTGCATTCAGAAAAAGCCACACTTTCGGAGACTTGAAATGGACTATCTTAGACCAAGTCCGATTGCCTTCTCGTGGTGGCGATCGGTCCCGTTCTTTAAACAAATGAGAAGCCTTTTGGATTTTTACTCTGCAATCACAAGCACCAACAGGGTTAAATGAATTATTAGATTGGAATTCAATTTTGTGATCTTTGAAGTTTAAATGTTTGCGCTTTGAATGGAGTTTGCTTCTTCTTTCTTTAACCTTTTTGATTCGCGGTCCGCTGTACACGTCATACGTTCAGAGCTCGATGGAGATTGGTTGCACAGCTATCTCTACACCACGTTTAAATGGACGCTTCCGTTAGCTTACAGCGTTTTCAGCCTTGGACAGAGTCGTAAGACCTACACTTGGAACCTAGCAGGCAATGGCCCAACACTGACCGACGAGACATCAGAGAGGATTAACTCCCTGATGAAAGGTCTCAGTGCAGACCTTGAAACGTGGCTACGTCGGTGACCCATCAAACCATCAGATAAGTCGGGGTGTTGCAGGAGCTTTTGTTGTAAGCCATAAGAGACTGCCGGTTAAGCCTCCTTGGGTCGCGTCCACCAGCGGCTTTTCAAGTTTCATACCCTTTGTTTGGGATTAGTTATCAAGGCTGCGAGGAGCGTTCATTTGATAACACTTTGAATTATTTGAACACTTGAGTGTATTTTTTGCACCACTTTCTACAGAGCTAAAATTTTTTTGGTCATCATACAAAATTTTTTCAAAAAAAAGTTCTTTAACAAAAAGCTGTTTTGACTGCAATATTGTTTTGTACACACATTGCACACATTGGTCGGAGGAGGGATGTTTATGATTACACTTTATAGTCATATCACCCCGGTTAGGGATTTATGATCTTGTATATGAAACATTCCTTTCCTTCCAAAAAAATTTTTTTGTTCTATTAATAGTTTAAAAAAATTTTTTCATTCGTTTCACGAGGATTTAAGAGTTTTTGAAAGAGTTGTTACATCTATCATGAAGGTTCTATTTTTGAGGAATATAGAATAAACATAATATACTCTGACATATTGACTCCTGTAATAAGCCTTGCAGTAACATGCTGGATCAGCTGTAATGATTGCATTGAAACACCTGTCAATCCGACGAGGATTGCAGTAATCCAAGTTAGATAAATTGAGTATCAGCTGAACTTGTGTGGGATAAAAAGTAGACGCATAGTGTATCGTTAAATTCCCTACTGAAAATGTGCTCCTGTGTGTTCACTAGAAGTGTGTGCGTGTGTGTGTATGTGTGTAATCTGCAATTAGCTTGTGGTGTCATGGATATTTTGTATCCATGGGCCTGCAAGCACATTTCCAAAGGGAAGATCCATTAGGTCTGGCCGGCGCTGCAATACCAGGTGAAAAGGCCATGCCCAAAATTGCACAGGGGATTTTGAATGAAAATCGCCAGTTCCACCCACCTTTTTGCTGTGCAGGTATCTTTTACCCACAAAGGAAGAAGGTAGTTTGCCACTGAGGGTGTTATCCGGCTAATCATTTGAAAATCGTTCTCTAAATTGTATTGTAAGAAGAAGTGTATCAAGATGCACAGGAATATATTTCATTACTGTGTATTGCTAGTATGCAAGTAAGCCTGTGGCCCTGTCACAGAAGCGGGTGTTTTAAAAGCACGTAAACAGTGTGTGCGGTGCTGGGAAAGTATGGAACCTGCTGCACAGTATGCTGTGCACAAAACCTCCATCAAGCAAAGGTAGCAAAAAATCGATTCACCCCTGTTATGTAACATTGTCAGTAATTACTGTTGAGACTCAAAACACCTCTGTGGCCGAGCTGATAGAACTGCCGCCCTGGTTTTGAGGCCTTGATGGGACATTAATCATATATGATTTGTATATTATTTGCTATTTTTTTCATAATTTAATATTGATTATTTCTTTTCAAGAAATGTTTCTTGATTTAATATCTCTTTAAATAAGCCAGGTTGGATGCTTGCTTTTTTTTTTTCTTAACTGCCAGAATCCCTACTGTATTTGTCCTGTGCTTCCTTGGGCCTTTACATTTTCTTTCCTTAAATCATGTTAACCAAATTGCAGGTGACGTTTCATACAACACTTCTTGGTTTTTAGTTCTGTAATTCAATTGTTTGTCGACTGTTAAAAAGAACAAGCAAGTTTGTGTGGATTTGTCATCTCTTCCATATTCCCCCCCCCCCCCCCCCCCGACTTCCCTTGCTGTACTCAGGAGAAAATAACAAGCTGCCTGGTTTCTTTCTTTGACAGAGGGAAGCATAGGACCGAGGTGGTGACTGTGAGCACGGCGGTGTCAGTGACGGTAGATGGCAAGACTGCCATCGCTGCAGGTAAGAGAGCTGCAGGCTTGCAGCAGTTTCATCTCTCGGGTAGAATGGGAGACGTTGCATGTCAGAACGTAATTCGTAGGCATCCTATTTCAGGTTCCAGACCCTGTTGTAATGGCACTTGCGTTGCATCGCCCTGGTAGTATCAGTTGCAGAAACAGAGATGTCTAAGGCCCAGACAAAACAGCTTTGTAGTGTGGGCGATTAATAGTAAGCAATTGTTGGGGTCAGCCTCATGGCTCTCTGAAGTGTCAGATAGACCTAGATTTGATTCCCAAGCCAGGATTCTGCTCCCCTAGTGACTGGATTGAAAGCCCACAAATGCATGCTCTGAAGGGCACAAGATTGCATGGCCCTTGACCAAAGGACTGTCTCTGCGATGGTGAACCATAGTCAGTGGAGAAGGTTATCAAATAGGGGCAGAAGCTCTGGGTAGTTGGGCATGCAGGCTTGTGGCACCGTAGCCCAACACAGAGGTCCGTTCTGATTGAGCTGAAGGAAACTGCCGGGGAGGGGGGGGCTATAAGAAATAATAAGCACTGTTAAAAATGCTAAATGTTAAAAGAATTAATGACACAGAATTAGATCAGGGTGGCCAACTCCAGTCCTCAAGAGCCGCAAACAGGCCGGGTTTTCAGGATATCCACAGCAAATATGCAATTGTATGCAAAATCTAGCTCATGCATGTTCATTGTGGATATCCTGAAAACCAGCCTGTTTTGTGACTCTCAAGGCTACCCCTGAATTAGACAAATCAAAGTACTGTCATAGTGACAGCACCCTGGATGATGATGGAAAAAGAAGGAAAGAGAGAGTAAAACATTATGTTCTTATCCATGACCTTTTGTTAAATGTGATGATGTGCTCTTGGCACATTAATGTTTATATGCAAGGGAATGTTTGTTTTGGCTTCACCATCCATGAAGATTTTAAGTCCTTTTTATGAGCAGTCTCCAGAATTAATGATAGGTGAGTCTGGAATAGTAGAGTAGTTGCATCCTGGAAGTAGCATCTTCTCCAGTCTCTGTTGTGGAGAGCTATGTGCTCGTGGTCGTATGCAATGTTTTGGAATTCCTGGAGAAACAAAGGCATTGCTTAAAGGTAAATTTGGTGCATGTGAATACAGTTTGCCCGCCATCCTTGGTGGGAGCTGGGCTATTGGTTTGTTTTGAGCTGAGGGGGCACTGTGAAAGCATCATTTATAACTTCTGGGTGAGACAGAGCCACAAATGTTGCTCAGCAGTAAAAAAAAAAAAACCTTCCAGTCATTGCAGGTTCTGAAAGGAGCCCGGGTCTGTTCTCCTCTCCTGATAGTACTGTAGTGTCAAATCTAGATGAAGGGGGGGATGGGGCTGATGAGGAAATATCAAGCAGTCTTCAATGGTGGCCCATGGAGGCTCTGTTTCTGGCTTTTCTTTCCATCCATTCTTCCATTCCTAAACCCCTCCAACCATAGCAGCAATGCTAGCCAGGCTGGGTTCCGATCAGGCTGGAAGACCAAAAGTCACAAGCTGTCTGACTAGCAAATTCTCCAAACCAAGACATGTAGAATTCTCTTGTAATTTTGTTTGCCAGAAGACGCAATGCTAAGGCAGGTGTAATTATATTGCGGTTAGTCTGAACGCATTGGAGAGCCTGCTGCAATGGACTTCTCCTGCTACTCAGGTTGCTCTTCATGCTGGTTTTACTGGGCTTGTCTTAGCTTCAGCAGAGCTTTCTGCTGTCTGGAATTTTATTTAGAACTATTGGATCTACTTTGGGATGATCAGGTTTTCTAACTGCTTGATGCCATAGCCATAGCCAAGCTGTTGATGTGCCTTCTTGATTATTCCTGTTAATCCATGAAAGTTGTATACATGTTGAGTGTAATTTTATAACACTGCTATAGCACTAAAGTCATGTACCTGTTACCCACAGATTTTTCTGCTAATTTAATCAAAGTGATTTGTGCACATACAATCACTTTAAAAATGTTGCAGTAAAGTCCTAGAGTAGGCACGCAAGTTGCATGCAGCAAGTTACACCTACTCCTGGCAGTGCATGACTTCTGCAACTAATGTGCAGGCTTCTGAAAATCCAAAAGGTCTTTGCATGCGAGTCCTATCCCCTTCTCAACTCCGTCCACCCAGATGCCTGTCACGTCTGCACATAAAAGGACATGTGGGTTTCCACGTGTACCTTTACACACATGTCCAGGTTTTATATGTGTAAGTGGCTTTGAAAATTATCCCTTTGATGAAGTGTGTTGGGAATATGCCCAAGGTCTCCTCATCCATAGATGTTTGGTGAGGGTACTGTCTATGGGGAGGATTGAGGCATCCCATGGTGGCTGTATTTTGGGGATGAAAATCTGCCATGCTTGTGCTGCATGTTGTTGGGGATGAGGGAATCCCAAGATGGTGCTACATGTTAATTGAGGCGGGGGGAATCCAGGGGTGATTCTTATAGTGGAAATGCTGCAGCGCACATGTTGTAAAATCCAGGGTCGGCGCACGCAAGGGGCTGCACAATTGTGCAACTTGCGTGCGCCAAGCCGCGCAGCCTTCCTCCCATTCCCTCCACCCCCCGCACCTTCCCCTCCCCTTCCCCTATCTAACCCGCCCCCCCCCAGCCCTATCTAAAATCCCCCTCCTTACCTTTAACGGGAAAAGTTACGCCTGCTTCTGGGCATGTGTAACTTGCATGCGCCGGCGCGCCATCCCCCGGCACAGTGGCTGTTCCGGAGGCCTCGGTCCTGCCCCTGGAATGCCCCTTTTTCGAAGCCCCGGGACTTGCGTGCGCCTCCGAGCCTATGCAAGATAGGCTCGGCACGCACAGGGGCAGCTTTTCAGGGGTACGCGCGTATGTTACGCACGTAACCCTTTGAAAAATCTGCCCCATAGAGTTGCTGAAACCCGGTTGACATTGGAGATGTAAAATTTAACGTGCACACTAATTGCCTTCTTTACATAATAAAGATAGGTATGCAGGCAAGGTCTTAAGATGGTCCTCTTATCACATTAATATGTAAATGCTAAAATTAGTGCCTGCATGAATGTAAATGAAGGAGCTGAATGTGCACATGAGACTTTATTGGGGCTCATGAGAGACAATATGGTATGCTTTCCATACATGCTATGGAAAGCATACCAGTGCATGTATGGACTCAAAGCCCTAAAATTTAATACCTTCCTCATACCAGGGTCTGGGCACAGTGCCCGCTGAAATTCCCTAGACTAACTGGCCCAAAATGGAAATTGTCATTTAGATGGGTTATTCCTCTGCCCCCAACCCCACACATCTCTGAAAATTGACAACAGGAACACTCTTCAGACAGAATGTCAGTCACATGACCTTTCCTTGTCAAGTCACGTAACCTTCTATGGGGGATTTCCACGTCACCAAATGTAAGTAATTGCTGTGTGATCTTAGGGGTTGGTTCTGCAGATCTGTGCCTTTTACACATTGTATTTCTTTTCTTGTAGATCCATTGGGTTATTTTACAACATATTCTTGTCAAAACCTTAACATGCACACAGTAAACTTGTTGCGTATACGTTAAGTAGTATTCTACAACGCATGTTAATTTTTATCTGCTTGCACGGCCAGTTTTTTTACCACAAGATTGTTTGCATAAGCTTCCAAAGTATACATAAAAGCTTTTGTGCTGTCACCAAGATGATCAAGTAATCAAGAATTTATTAAGCAGATGTGAGAAATGTTCTCCTCACCAGGCCCAGGTCTCATACACAGATATATACACACACACACACACACACACTCACACTCTCTCTCTCTCTCTCTCTCTCTCTGGTTTATTCATGGATATGCATTTTTTTAAATGTTTTCCGTATATTATGCAATTTTCTTTATCTTGGAAATCATTTATAGAATTTAGATATTCAAGTGGGTTATCAAATCCATATGTTATGTTACTGTAGGTATCCCACTGGGTTATATTATTTTACTGTACAAAATACAATTTCTTAATTCAATATGCTAAATCAAGATGGCACATCAGATCCCAAACACTAAAAACACCAACTGTGATCTTGTACAAATGTCCCCAATCACCATCCACCTTCCATCCCCTTTAACGTCTGATATTTTACAATGTAAAAGTACAAAACAGTTAAAGAAAAGCACATTATATAAACATTCATCATTTGTGTGAAATAGGCTTTCAAACTCTTGTATTTATAAGTGTTTTGTTCCCAAAGAAAAGAGGATCTCTGAGAAGAGGGAGAATGGAGATACTGTTTAGAATGAAAGGCTAAGAAGTACAATGAAGCTTTTGAAATGCTCCTTTATTAAAAATGTTGAGTACCTGCTATCACAATATTGGACACCAGTGAGAGTAAAAGAATACAGGGGCAGGAATATGCCAGAGCAGGAAAGGAGAGTTCTTGAGCTCTAGTGTATTTAATTGAGTTTTATATTTAACTAAACAATTCCAGTTCTTTAAAACATTAGAGCATGCATGGGTTTCAAGTGGAAAGTCTCAAGTGTAACTATCAGGATGATGTCCTTCCATTCAAATCAAGTGGATCCAAGTATGTTAGATTCATTTACAAATCTCTGATTTCTTCATTAAAATCAATATAGGTCTTTGTGATATCTGAGCTTTTAGAAATATAGTTCCAGTGTTCGGGTAACTGCATATATTATGGCCAACGTTTGACAGGACTGCCCCAGTGGCTTAGTGGGAAGTGCTGCATGCAGGGGAACCCAAGTACAATTCTCAACCCAGGACGCTGCTCCCCGGAGGATACTGGGGAGGCAGCATGAACAGTTTCCTGAGAGGGAGGGAAGCCCTGGCTTTCATACAACAGCGGCACCTAGCAGCCAGTCTCAGGGCCTACAATTGCACACTCCGAAGGAGTCGATGTTCTGCTGCTTCCCGCTCAAGGACCATCGCTGCACTGAGCAGCTGAAAAAGGAAGGGGGATGTAGAATAGGAGTACAATGCCCTGAGTGTTTGAGAATGAAGGCTCATGGTGTTGGATCCCAGCTCTGGTTCTCCTTTAGCTGGGAGGATAAGGAGAAAAGAAAACTGCCAGGACTAAAAACATAAAGCAAAGGTTGGCCTAGAAGAGGTTGTAAGAGCCTATAACAAAGATTAAATCGGCATGTTTATCTGCAAATCTCGGCACGAGCTAAGCACAAAAGTTCTCAGGTGTGAGCAGTTCCCAGATTTCTCCCTAATGCCATACCAGCTCCTTTGACCTTCCAGAGAGCTGGCTGATGACTGACCAGCAAAGCCAGTGCAAGAGTATTTGGTGCCCTAGGTGAACCTTTGGTCATTCACCTCCTCCCCCAACGTATCTCCAACACAGCGGTAGTGGCTCCAGCACAAAATTCCCATCTTTGGTGGTATTGGCTCTGGGATTTTTGCTCCCCCCCCCCCCCCCCCCCCCCCCCCAGATTTTGGCGCTCTGTCTAGACGATAGGTGGTTTGCCTAGACAGAGCGCCAGCCCTGCTGACCAGAAAGTACTATCTGAGATCTTAATACTAGAACTGCTGAGTTGAAGTGTGTGGAGGAATAGCTGTTGGAGCAGTAATGTGGTCCTAAAAGTCACTGCTGGATAAGCAGGCCTGTTTCTCCAGATGGTATCCTTCTCTTTAGCTACCTTCTGAAGGATCCAGGATAGAGAAGGACGGTGTCTAATGGATTCCTGGTTGGTCAGGCGGGGCTTCAGAAGACAATGGGCATGCTTTTTGCTTAAGGAGTGCTCGTGAAGAGCTTGCTTAAGCCACGCTGAGGAAGGGTTTGCTTTAGCTTTGCTGTGATGCATAATTATACTCATTATGCTGGAATTACTGTAATTATGCGCTTGGTGACTGGAGAGCAAGTGATAAATGACTGAAATGTAGAAAAAAAAGATCGAGAGTAGTAGTTTGAGCAGAAAGGAATTCTAAGGATTAAAAAACTGAATGTTATGCTCAGCTTTAATGCTGCTGCTTTGTGTATTATCTACGCCCAGCAAAATCATTCATCAGTCGCTGTCCATGTAAGGGATGTACAGTTGTGATGACATAATCCCAGCGTGGCCAACTCCAGTTCTCAAGAGCTACAAACAGAACTGGTTTTCAGGATATCCACAATGAATATGCATAAGATAAATTTGCATGCACTGCCTTCATCTTATGTGTAAACAGGGTGTCAAATTCTATCCTCCTGTAAGTAGTTGCTCTTCACTTGCATGGCAGCAGTTGCTTCAGCTGGTCTGAGTGTCCTTAGTATGTGTCAGAGATGTCTCAACCAAATAATGCCGGTGAGTTAAGGTAGTGTACCACTGGGAGGGGGTGGGAGGGGGGATATGTGGAAGTACTGCACCCATGTGATGCAGGGATAAGAAGGAGAGAGAATTTCAAGATTTGGAGTTTTGCAGGGTTTCCATTTCTCCATGGCATAATAGCATTGGGCCTCTCTCTCCACAGGGAAGGCTCAGGATGAACAAGAGAAGTGCTGATGCTCTGTGAAGGTGGTTTAGGATTTAAGGAGAGTTTGGCCAGGGCCTTCCTGAAAGGAAGGGAGTCCAGGAGGTCCCTGGGATTCCAGAGTGAGAAGTGTTATGGAGGCAATCTTGAGTGTGAGGAGCCTGAGGAAAAAGGACATCTTCAGAGTCAGAGGAAAGAGCGTATGGAGAGACCTAAGGAAGGAAACGGCCTGCCCTGGGAAAATCCACAGAATTGCTATCTGAACCAATAGAATAGCCAGAGGCTCAACTAAGAGACAGAAGTAGAGAGAGAGAGAGGAAGAGAAGATCTGCTACCAAAAAGGTACTGGAGGGCCCAGGAAGAATGGGACCCTTATTTATTTAAGAACATAAGAACATGCCATACTGGGTCAGACTAAGGGTCCATCAAGCCCAGCATCCTGTTTCCAACAGAGGCCAATCCAGGCCATAAAACCTGGCAAGTACCCAAAAACTAAGTCTATTCCATGTTACCATTGCTAGTAATAGCGGTGGTTATTATCTAAGTCAACTTAATTAATAGCAGGTAATGGACTTCTCCTTCAAGAACTTACCCAATCCTTTTTTAAACACAGCTACACTAACTGCACTAACCACATCCTCTGGCAACAAATTCCAGAGACCAATTGTACGTTGAGTAAAAAAGAACTTTCTCCGATTAGTTTTAAATGTGCCCCATGCTAACTTCATGGAATGCCCTCTAGTCCTTCTATTATCCGAAAGAGTAAAAAAACGATTCACATCTACTCGTTCTAGATCTCTCATGATTTTAAAAGATGTATTACCTGCACCCTCCAGAGTTTGGGGCAAAGTAGAATAAAATATACATAAAAATTGAAACAATGCAACATATAAGTAGGCCAGTCACAATAAGCCATGATTACCAGAGTAGCCATCAATCAATAATCAGATGTCATACAGAGGGAGCCAAGAGGAACACTCGGCATATAGGTGACTGAAAAGAGAAGCTTTATGTGTTTTTGTTTTTGTTTTTTTTAAATGTCTGAGTATCAGACTTAAATGTTCAGGCAGAGAGTTCCACACTTAGAGGGCCCTAAGAGCGTGCCTGTGCAAGGAGGGGGGAAGAGATTGTGTTGAATTTTGTGTTGCTTTTGGGACTTTGTGTTGCTGGATTGCACTGCTCTCTGGTGTACTTGATTGGACCGTAATTTCCTGTCACCAGTTATCAGTGAAGACTTTTAGTTTTTGAAAAACAGAACTGGAGTTGGGGTGGTGATTTTGGAGTGACTGGATGTCAGATGCTGCCGAAGGTTTCCTCCAAAGGAGGGCAAGGAAGAAGTCTGGAAGAGACAGCAGGGTGTCTTGATAATAGCATGCATTAAAAGGTCAAGACAACCGAAATTCATCAAACAGTCTTTATATTAGAATTCCCTGTAACCGGATCACTGTTGGCACTTCTATAACGTTTTAACTATTTTAATTACTTAACATTACTATATGTGCCTTTTGTAATGGTAAATAGCTTAACGACGGTATAGAAAAGATTTTCAATAAATAGCAGTGGCTCAAGGAGCAAGCTTACCATGCAGGGTGCCCGGGTGGTGTCTTCACCCGATGCCATGGCTATTCCCCCCCACAAGTCAGGCTGCAGCTGCTACTTGGAATACCTTGAGGGTGCAGGCAGTTCGAGGCTTTGGGCCTAGGCATGGATCAGAGTCAGGTGTGAAGCAGGAATTGGGGGGCCAGCGAGAATGTATCAAGCCATATCTCCATATATATATATATATCTATAGATATATAGATATATATATATATCTTCCAATTGGGGGAGACATCCAAGGCTGGTCCAGTCAGGAGCTTCCAGGACGTTGACCACCCCTGCCAGGTTAGACTAGGTAATTACTACCAAGGTGTTTCAAGATCAGCCGATGTGGTTAATCCTGATAGCCTGCACCCCATGATTCAAGAGTCACCCCAGCATAAACTAAATCCCAAGGGCCTCGAAAAGACACCTCCCCCCCCCCCCCCCCCTCTGTGTGGGAATTCGAGGAGGTCCTGGGGCTTTGCGTGGGCCGTGGCTCTCCCTGTTATGGCCCTGTGCCCAAGAGCTCACCTGAATGGGGGCTAAAATGCAAATATACCTCATGCATATTCATTGTGGATATCCTGAAACCCAGACCTCTTTGTGGTTCTTGAGGACTGGAGTTTGGCCATTCCTGTCAGTCTCTGCCAGCTTGCTCAGTAACCGTGCGATTCTGTCTGGGGTTTTTTGGTTTTTTTTCAAATAATTTTTATTAGTAACAGGGAGGCGACGTGTCCAGATATACAGTGCTCGAATTATGCAAGGGAGTTTTTTTCCATGCACTTTGCAGAGTGCTTGTTGCTGTAGAGACCCTCGCTAGGTAAACTGAAAAGGGAAAAGGGCTGCAGCAAGAAATGAGAGAGAGCACTATGCAGCTTCCCTAAAGAGCTGCTTCTAATGCTGCCTGGTGGCCCATCTGCTGCCTGTCACGTAAGAGCAGCAGTCTCTGTTCAGCACTACTCGCGGCTTGACACTGCCAGCTCTTCCAGTCCCAGGAACCAGGAGCCTGAGCCAAGAAGCGAACTAAAGCCACAAAGTTGGCAGTACAGTTTGCTATCGACTGGGCCATCCGGCTGATTCCCCCAAAAGCATGTTTTTGTTTATGACATGTTGCATAATTAGTTAAAGTGCTCCCACGTCTGAAGGTGCTGCAGGTGTATCTGCTGGGGAATCACAGATCATGCCATTCTAAATTCATACTGGGGGGTGGGGGGGCCTGCGAATTGAGAAGAAAAGACGATACAAAAGCTCTGGTTGCTGCGTGTTGACATACTAGGAATGTCTTTCTTCCTCCACTATCTACTAACCGAGGCCCCCCCCCCCCCCCCCCCCCCCCCCCCCCCCCCCCCCCCCCCCCCCCACTTCAGCCCCTTTTAAATGATGGTAGCCTTGGGATGTTGGGCCATCTAGTGCGGTGCGTTAACAGAGCTGCTAACTGTGGTATTTTCCCCGGTGTCATAAACAAAAACATGCTTTTGGGGGGAATCAGCCCGATGGCCCAGTCAATAGCAAACTGTACCGCCATCTTTGCGGCTTTAGTTTGCTTCTTGGCTCAGGCTCCTGTACTTTGTACCTCAGCTTAGTGAATACCGTGGCATTTTTCTTTTTTGGCGAAAATACCACGGCTCAGTATATAGAGACCCCCCCCCCCCCCCCAAGGGCCTTATTTACTAAACTGCGTTAAAATGGCATGTTAACATGCCCTATTTCCTGCAGGTTACCTAAGTTTAGGAAATCTCACACACACGTTGCATTCTCCAGCAACCTCGGTTACCTGCTCCTGGGTCTCTAAAGGGACAGTTGGCCTGTGTTCAGTTTCCCCCTCTGCCCCCTCCCCCCCTCACTGCTGCCTCACAGTCGGACTGTCCCTCCCCTAACGTAATACTTCCCAATGCTCCCAACAGAGGTTGGCCTGGCAGCCCTGCCCCCCCATGTAAAAACCCCACCTCAAACTTAACCCCCTACATTTTTGCTCAGTAGCAACCTTGGGTGCCCTGGACACAGAAGTGATGCCCAATTACTCTTGTCCTGCCGGCACCAGAATTCAAAATAGCTGAGGCTGATCTCCTTTGCTCTTCTAATTTAGGGGGAATTTGGTTGAAGGGGGAGAGGGCTTAACTCTTTGGGAATCCAGGGTTTATTGCAGATTGCGAGGTCTACTGTGACGGATGTTGAGCCTTTTTAAGATTAATGAGCTGTTCTGCATGCAGCACTGCTCACTCAGTTTTGCTGCACATACCGCAGATTTGTGTTATTGGTAAAAGCTTGTGCATTAACAAGGCTTAGTTATATGGGCCCCTTAACGATTAACGCACAAATGTCTTTTGGAAAGCTCCCCCGGATCCAGCCCATCCTCCTCCTGGCATCGCATGTGTAAAAGGATCTTCCCACAAGCCTCCCTCCCTCCTGTCCCCGCTCAGCATGCGGCACTGTAAAAGAAGATTCCCCTGCTCTCTTCCCCTCCCCCCCCCCCCAGGACTCCAGCATGAAATTGTAGGTAAGCGGGTGGTAGAAGGTGCCAGTCAGCGCTGAGATATCAAGCTGACGGGGGGGGGGGAGGGTTGTCGTGCCTGTCCTGCCAGCGAAAAAGGGACTCTTGAGAACTGTAAGTTTTGATTCTAGAGGCGTGGTAGATGGGTGGGAAAAGGGGTCTTCACGATTTCATGGGGTGCGGGGAAGGGAAAGGGGGCTTGGGGCAAGCTTGTTTGACATGTTGGGTCGAGGGAGGGGAGGCTTGGTAACATTTTCCTTGGGGCTTGGAGTTCAGGAGGTGTGTTAGAGGGTTGGCCAGGCATATTTAGGCCTCCTGTTGCAGCACCTAGATTTACCTGACCCAAGGGGGTTACTTAACTAAGCATTTTTCCCATACGGTAGACACAGAATGGCGGAAAAGCCTTAGCAAATCAGGCCCCATGTTAGATGACTAGTGCTGAAAATCTGCACTACTCACTTAAGTGTTCTCCCCAATAACCTAATCCTGTCCCTGGGCCATCTGTATTTTCACCAGTTACATTTGTGTGTCTTGTGTGATTATTTATCTGGTTAAACTTGGCCAGTCAGAAGGGGGTGGGTTTAACCAGCTAACTCCCATGTTTAGCTGGCTAAACATTTTGAAAATGTATCCCTCTGTAGAGGGACGTATGCCTCAGCTAGGTAGCAAAAATACCTCAGGTCTGGCATGTAGAAATGATACTTGTGGTGGGAAGAGGAGGTTTGTCTTGCAATATTGTTGCTGTTATTAGAAAAGCAAACGTGCTGCTTCCCAGTTTCCGTGAAGCCCTTTAATCCTTTGTGTGACATCTACTGTGTGGCAGAAGAGCCAGCTTATGTGCCCTGCTATGGCCGTTTCCATATAAGCCACCAATGTCAACAGAACATGAATGAGGCTGTTCAAAAATATCCCAGCATCTATACAGAAGCTATTAAATGTAGGGTTTATAAACTGACTGCAGTTTATGAACCTACAGATGATAAAAATTCCTATTCGCACCAATCAGAATCATGTTATGGCTATCAGGGCAAGTGCCATCCCTGGAGAGGCTAGGACCGAGGCATGATGGTGGAGCTCAGGGGCTGGACAGGAGCCAGGAGAAGAGGAGTGGAGGACTGGAATTAGATTACAAGGCAGGAGAAATGGAACAAGATCAGCATCAGAGGCCAGAAGAATAGTTTCTGCAGGGCAGATGCTAAGAAGGTGGTTGGACCAGCAGATGGGTGCCTTCTGGTGGTGCTTTATATGTTTGTCTCCATCTGGTCTAGTCTGACTGCTGCAAAGTTACGTCTAACGTTAATTGCGCAGAGGGTAAAAATGCCAGGACTCCCTGGAGAGCCAGCAGCCTCTGTAGCTGCAATGGCTAGGGCTGTGGGTTTAAACCCTTTTGACCCTGACAAATTGGAGGAATTGTTCACAGCATCAGTTGTTTGCAGTTAAGAGAAATAACGCTATCAGTCAAGTATGGCATTTTGGTTTACCTGCGCTGACTTTACACTATCTTAACCCCCTTCCAGGAGAGGTGATTGTGGGATTGGTTTCTTTTGAGTGAATCCCAGGAAGAAGAATGAGACAGTGTCTTGCAAACTGCCCCAGTAGAAAACAGATTGCAAAGTGCCCACATTCATGCAAAGGCCATAGGCAGTTTTGACCCGTGGGTTTTTTTTTTTCAAAGGGCAAAAATAGACATTTAATCTAAAGAGTGTCCTTCCCATGTGAGCATGTTCCCTACCTCCCAGGAGGCGTTACGTCACCTAGTCTCAGGAGTGCCGCAGCTGCCTCGTTTCTCAGCTGCGGGCCGGGCATTTTGCCTCACCCGCTACAGGGGTTAAAAAGTAGTTTTTCTTTTCTGTCCTGTTATCCAGAACTTTTCTTCTTTCCTTGTCCTTTTAGGTGGGAAACTGAGACAAAGTTGGGGGTGGGAGGGGGGAGAGAGCCTTTGAAAAGTAAAGTCTTTGAAAAGTGAAGTCTTCATTTGGCTTTTGATGCAGGCGCTGAGAGGAGCCGGCAGAGTTCCCTTTTCGCTCTCAAATTATATGATATCATTTTAACCGGGATCTGAATTAGAGCAGCGCCGGGGTTGCCATGACGACAGTTCCCTTCTGTCAAGCCTCTGACTCATGGCAGGCAATTTCTCTAGCACTCCAGGGTTCACAGATGTGAGGTTGAAGAAGAAATCATGTGCTGTTCTGTTCCATCAAGTTTTATAGATTTTTTTTTTTAATTTTTGGATTATTTCTTTCATCTTCACATAAATGCTTACAAGTTTTAGGGAGGGTCATTTTATAACACAGATGATGTGCCTGTACCTCTTCTGCACAGACCTCACTCCTGAATTTTCAAAGCAAACGTCTTCACGTCAGTCTGTTTTGAAAATTCCCACTATAGTGGGAGGTGGGTTTGTTGGCCTGCACAAAGTTTTATGTCTGTTTCATGGAGGGCCAAAATTTGTGCGGGTGACCTTGTATGCATACTTCTTGAATTGCGAAAGTGTGTGTGTGTGTGCAAGCTCCAACTCTATCCAGGTCTTCCTGCCCCCACACTCAAAAAATGCATTTCCCCAGTCCATGTGAAATTGAGTCCCATGTGCACAGAGCACCGGGCATTTTTCTAATGGCCATTTACATCCATAAAATGCATACAATGTCTTGGAACATTCAGCCATAAAAAGCCGAGATGGCTGTGACGATGGAAAGGAGAAAAACATCTGGGGGCTTGAGGAATGTCAAAGTTGTCTTTTAAATTGTACTATCTTTAGGGAAGGGGAGGGGGATATTGAAGAGCCAGGGTACCTAAATTCTGGGTTGCTATGGAAACAGTGCCGTTGTAGATGAGACAGGCCGCACAGCCATAGGACTTTTTTTTTTTTTTAATAGTAATAAGTACTCTTTGAACTGAACGGCCTTTGAGGTATCAGAGCATTCTTGTCAGAGGTTTATTCCTTTCTATAGGTTTCTCATGCTGCGGTCTGACATCTTACTTTGATTCAGGTAGAAAGGCACGTTGGGGAGTGACTAGGGCAGAGCTTCCCAAACTTTTAACCCGGGTGACTCCGTTTTAGCTCTTGAAAATTTACATGACTCCAGATGAGTATCAAAACAAATTAGCAGAGGGATGATCCACCTCTAACAATCATTTCATTTTGACTCTCCTAGGGCTCTGGGTTCAAAACCTGTGTATCTGACAATTGGAGGGGATTGTTCACAGCATCAGTTGTTTGCCGTCGAGAGAAATTAAGCTATAATCAAGGATGGCATTTTGGTTTACCCTGTGCTAGCTTACACTATCTTAACCCCGCTTCCAGGAGAGACTTATCCTCTCTCTCAACCTATACCATATCCAGCTGGTCCTCTCTAACCTCCATCCCTTCCAGCAAACCCCTTCCTCTCACCTCCCCAATCCATCCTTTTTGCATCCCACTGCTGATCCTCTCTCACCCCCCCAAGCTCTTATAACTTCCAAGTGATCCTTTGTCAGCTTCTCCCTCTCACCCCATTCCCATTCCCCCTTCAGACTCATCTCCCATTCCCCTCCTTTATCTATTAGCCTCACTCTTTTCCTTCCAACCTTTCTTTCACATCCTCCCAACTGATCCACTCTCATCCAGCTCCTCTTATGTTCTCCAGTCCATCTTTGTCATTCTCTCTCTCTCTCAGCATCCACAGTCGTCTTTAACCACCTGATCCAAACCCTCAAATCCCTCTTGCATCTGATCCTTCCTTTCAAACAGCCCCTCCAAAAATCCCCCTGGCCGGGGTCAGTGACAATATGGGCCCTGAGCAAAAAGAATACATTGGGTGGGAAGAGAAGGTAGGCTGATGACAAGACAGCATTGTTCGTGGGACAAATTCAATTGTGGGTGAGGAGAGAGGAGCAGTGGCAGTCTTCACCAGCCCACCATCCCTTCCCTCATGGCTACTTCCAAGCCTAATGGTGCTCTACAAGCTGCAGCAACATTAGTAATGAAAGTCAGTATGGAGCCTCAGAAACCAGTGCAATCTCACAAAGCCCTGCAATGACCCCAGTTTGTCCTCATTGCAGGGCGTCCTGTTACCATAGAAACTGCAGGGCCTATAAGATATGCTGGCTCTTAGGCCCCACACTGACCTAATGCTGCTGCTTCTGGTGCCTGAAGATCATGGCATTTTAAGACATTGTGACCCCATTGGGGTCCTGACTACAGGTGAGAAGCCTTGATGATATGGCTTCCTGGTGAGAACCTCCACCCTGCCCTACCCCCATCCCACTCCAAGCTACAAAAAATTGTAGGAGGGATGATGGTTTCAAACCTGACCCCAAAGTCTCTATATTATTCCTGCGGAGGGGAATTGGTTTCTCCTGCTGGCAGTGACACCAAATTCAAGATGGTGCTGCTGACCTGTACATGCTTTGACCTGCTGTTATGGGAAGGTTCCTCCATGATATAATAAATTCATTGATGATGCTATGTGCAATTAAATGCTTTCCTGAAGAAGTATGCTGTGATTATATGAGCCTGTACGGAATCTGTCTATTATGATGTCTAAATCTTCCCCTGAAGTATTTTTCCGCCCAG